>NW_005842884.1:330445-397095 GCF_000455745.1 Alligator sinensis
GCAGGAAACAGCTCTGAAAGACATTTCTGAGGACTTCAACATAAATATTCTTCCATGTCATCCTGTGGTAGGCTTATGGTCACAGTGCTGCTGCTGACATGTTCTGCCCACCTAAGCATACTGTCAGGCAGGGTCTACCTGCTTGCCATGACCTGATGTTACTTGAGGTTTCACTGGAGGCTGTTGTTCAGTGGTTCTTGATGACCCTGGATGCCTTGGCTGTTGTTTTTTGGGGGCTCCTTACCTCCCCTGCACCCCATCCCTTTCTACATGGGTCATCTGGTTTGGTCTCAGTTGGATCTAGGTGTGCCACAGGCACTGTCAGTTCCTCCTGGGAGAGTTGCCTCTATGCCTCTGAACAGGCTGGGGGTCCCGGTATCTCCAACTGAAAAACTGGCAACTTAACAATACATCAACTGAAATGCCTTGCAAGACATGAGTGAGCAGGGCAATGATGCTCGCTGTGTCTAGGAACTCTTCTTGGCACCCCCGCCTACATGTGGTGCACCTTGTATGGCCACCATGGGTTGTATTGCCTTGTGACAGGGACGAGCTTTCATGCCCAGAGCAAGCACTGGCCTGGTTCCTATCTATGGGCCAGCTGCCCACCTCACTCACCTGCCATGCCTTGATGTAATAGTATCAAGGTGTTAATTAGGCAGGAAGCTGCCCAGTTTGGACCCCGATGTTTAGGGGGTATCTGTAGCTCCGTTCTACCCCTACACTGTGACCCAAGCCTTGCAGATAGCATCCCAGGCAGCTAAACTCAGCCATTTCCTTTGCTCAATAACTGTGGTCCTCTCTCTGGGACCTTCAGCTCCCCTTTAGGTTCTGACCCCATTTCAGGCCAGTCAAGACCCCAAGTGTCTTTGCTCTGTGGGTGTTCCTCGCAGTGGGCCCCTGGCCCTTTTGACCCCTTTCTGGGGTACTAGCTCCAGCATGGACCAGTAGAGTACCTCAGGTCAGGTCTAAGTTGCTTTCCTGCCCACAGGGTTCAGGGGTCCCCCATTCCCAGCTCAGATGCTTTGCAAAGCATGCCTGGCCCCACAGGATCACTCACCCCAGCAGGCTCAGGCATGCCAAGAAGCTTACCTGGCCTTCACTGAATTATATAACCCACCTGAAGGTAGGGACTGAGCTTAAGGCGCCCCAACATGCCTTCCACCAGGGGAGTGATCACTCCTGGCATTTACATGGGGGCTTCCACGCCACCAGCAGCCCCACCAGGTCTTCCTGCCTGGCAGGGTGCAGTTTTTGGTCATGCCCAGGACCAATGAGGCTGCCAAGGCATCCCCATTGCCTCTCCCTTACCTCCAAAGTGTTCCTGGCAGAGTTCACCAGAGAGGTGTTTCTCCTCTGCTGGCTGATCATGGACTGCCCTCAGCTCAGGGAGCTGGGCCTTAAAATGGCCACCCTACTTGGGTACCTGCCCCTCCCTAGCCCAGTCCTTAAGGTGGCAGGCACTACCAGTGCCCTGCCACATCCCTCACTTTGTATTCCCTTGCTGGGATTATACCCCCAAGAGCATTGGGCCCTAGGTCAGTTGGCACCTGGCCATGTCTTAATATGTCCTGTGGGGCATTTCCTCACACCTCCATGACCCTCAGGGTCCTGATACTAGCCGGCTGTGGATTTTAGTGTCTGAAGCCATTCAAGTGTGGCGGGCTGTGCCACCAAGCTCTCAGGTGGGTTTTTCCTTCTGACGGGTCCTGCTGGCACCTCCTGAGCTGCCTTCATCCCCCCCCAGTTACTCTGTGTATGCCTGCTGACAACGTCCTGCTCATGTGGGGGTCTTGGTGAGGTCTGAGCCCCTAGGTCTGTCAGTGGCTGCTCCTCTGCTGAGGCCCAGGCTCCCTTTCCCAGGCATCCAGTCTTGGACAATGTCGTCCAGTTCGTCGGCACTTCTTGCTCCAGGACGGGTCTCTGATGTCCTTGATGCCAGTAAGTGTTGGCTCAGATGCTACGGAGATGTCCCAGCCGTGGTCCGAGCTGCTGTGCTGCCCAGTGATCCAGCTGCATGTGGTCCCACTGGGTCAGTGGAATACCAAAGACTGGCTGTGGAGAGGACTTCCAGAGGTGCAGCAGGTGCTCCCTTCTTCTTGCTCCCCCAGGATATGGCCACCAAGCTCCTCTTATCTTGGGAGCTTTGGGAGTCCAGACCAATCCACAGTCTCTTGTCTGGCCGCATAGTGCCGGCCCGGCCACTTGTAAACCAGCTATCTGGATGCTGGCAGCACAGTGAATATGGGGTACAGGCATGCCACACATCCCCTGTGAGAGAGATCACTGGGTCTGCTCCTCAATCTGGTTGATTCCGACAGGGAGCCTCAGCTTCTCTCATGCTATGCAAGTAGAGGTCCTGTGTGTCCATACTACTCCTAGTTCAAGTGCTCCCCTTCAGTTACAGAACTACCAACTCCAGTGAAACTGCAGTACCAGTGACTCACTGTGGCCACAGCTACCCCTAGGATCTTAAAAAGCTGGGTGGTGTAGTCTGTCAGAAAAGAAAATGCATTCTATTTTTCTGACTGACTGACCTTAAGCATCCCTCCCACTCCTTTCCCTGGTATGGCCATGCTGAGCAGTAATTCTCCTTTTGTGTAGGGGGACCCCCATGCATAGATCTAGGAGTGTGCTGTGAGCCTTGGTTTTAAGATGGACTTTATGTTAAAAAAAATAAAACTACCAGGTTAAATAGTGCTGATTACAGCAATGAACCCTATCAGGATTCCTATTCAAGTCAATTGAGTTTTAATTTCTTGAGATTCCTCAAGTTGAGACAATCTTTTTTCTGCAAATTATTATAGTCTTCAAATGCCACAAGACACTCCTCCATGCTAACATTTGCATGGTGAATAAAAGTAGAAGAAAGGTGCCTGTAACTAGCCATTTAGCTTTCCATTGGGAGTGATTTACAGCTGCTATAACCTTAAGTATTTTGACCTTTTCTTTTCTTTTTCTTAAATAGTAAATGCTGCTTAGACAAATGTTAAGAAAAATACATTTCTAAAAGCAGTTATGCCATAGTCTTGCAGGTTAGCTGTTGACCTTAGCAAGAGTGGAACTCTTAATAATGTTCACCTGGCTTTTCAGAATGTCATGACATAGCATTTAACTCTGCAGAGATGCTCTTCAAGCCACCTCTTACCTTGACAAATTTGCCAGGAAACTTCAAACATTTGGCTCTAGGCAGAAGCATATTCCCATCCCTACTCTTTCTTTTCCAATCTTTGGTATTCTATAATTCTAGAAGGAAGGCTGCTTTCCATTTCTTTGCTTAGTCTTTTAAAAGCACTACAGTGATGTTTTTTAAGACAATGTTTGTGTTACAGACTAGTGTTTGTATTTGCTCTTAACATGCCATTACATGTTTTGATCATATTTTTAGACTTTGTAATACACACAAGGAAGCAAGCCTGTCATTCTAAGTGTGAAATAATTAGAGAGAGGGTAGTATGGGTCAAGCTTTGGAAAGAAGATATAGATAATGTTTTTTGCCTCTGGTTCAGATCTAACCCTTGGACACTAATGAGGTGTAGCTGTGGGAGTGTAAGTTGCGGGAGAAATGTACGTTCGGTACCTTGGAGAATGAAGCTTTGATTCCTGAAAGGTCTTACTGCTTGGGCCAGTGTGAAATCATTTGGAGGATTATTTCTGATGCCTTGTGAATACAAGTTGTCTACATTGCATCCCAGGAGGTGTGCCCTACCTACCTACTCATGTGAAACCTAGGAATTTGGCAGCGAAACCTCCATGGAGACTGAGGTTTCCAGCAGCACTGCTCCTAAAATGTCTTTACTGCTATACTTCCAGGTCTGGCATGTATATACAGGAGTGGGTGGGTGGGACATTCTCGAGGGGCATCCCTGCTGGGACATGCTGGGATGTAGTGTAGACATATCCAAAGCATCCTTGTAATATGCAAACGTACCATAATCACTGCATGCAAATTTGCAGTAAGCTAATAATAGAGCATCTCCTTCATCCATGCTGAGTAGAACCTTACTTGCTAGGAGGCCCAATGATTTTTTTTTTCCCAATGGGAATACTAGTTGAGAAAAATACAGCACCATGTAAGAATAGCAGAGTTTTAACCTGAATAACCATTCAACCACTAAATCAATCACTTTTTAACAAAGTGGAAGCACTCAGGTTTTGTAGGGTAACTTGCACTGCCTTAGGTGACCCTTTCCTACAGGTAGCGTAGGGATTTTGCTTTCCAAAAGTGTTAGCACAGCATCCTTCATGAGGACCAATATTCACTGACCATACAATTTAATAAGACAGACAACCCCCACAAAAGGTGAACTGAGGCAAGGGAAGCTGAAAAAGTCAGGATCAGTTGGGTTTTTTTCCCTTATAACAATCTTGCTTTCTATGTTAAGTTTCAAACGAAAAAGATTCTTAAGCATAGCAACTTTTTTGTATTTCTGAGAGGCTGGGATTATCTCCTTGTACCATCAGGAAAAGTTTTTATATGAAATTTCACTTTATATTAAAGATTAAACAGAGAGTACTGGAAAAATATCTGATCTAATGTATGGTCTGATCTCTGCATCTTCCCCACTTCAACTTAAGGCATGCATATTTCACAACTGCTACAATTTGCATCAAAGCAAAGCAAAAGAGTCTTGACCAGAAAAGGGAAGAAAGGAAGGAAGAAAAGTAAATAGTACATCTCCAACCCTCTCTCTCCCTGACAATGATATGTTTTCCTTTTTTATGAATCTCTAACATTTATCCAGGCAACCATTGGGCACATTTAAATCCAAAGTAAAGAATACCAAACTAGGCTCTTTTTCCACCCTTCCCCCGCAATACTAATCCATATAATTAATGCTCATACACCGCAGTGAACAGATTGGATTCTGAAATGAAAATCCTTAACCCATTAATGGTTACATCATTGAAAATGAAAGAACAAAAACATGAAAGAAGAACTTAAGAGATGCTCTACTGGGTCAGATCACAGGTCCATGTAGCCAAGTATGCTGCATTTCACAATGGCACAGAGCAGATGCTAAGGGGAGGGTGGGCAATTATTTGGGCTGGAGGGCTATTTAAGGAGTTTTGGTGAGCTGTTGTGGGCTGGGAGGTGGAGGGTGCTAACCCAGCCTGGCATGGTAGGGGTGGTGCTGACCTGACATGGTATGGGGATTACGGGGGGCAACTGATCCTATCCTATCCTGAGCCTGTTCACCCTGTACGCACTGCTGGGGGTGCTGGATGGAGCAGATGGGCAGGTGGGTGTGGTTTCCTTGGAAACTGGCTCAGAACCCCTGCAGGCAGTGTGTGCTGGGCTGGTGGGGAGCAGTGTCTTGGGGTGGGATGGGTGGCTGGGGCTGGGGCTGGGACCAGGGTTGGGATTGTGGGTGGTGACAACATGGGGCTAGGGCCCCAGGCAGGGGCATACAGGGAGAGGATTGCAGCTCTGCCCTGGGTCCTGCTCCCAGACGCCCCTCTCCCCATCCTGTGGCCCCATTCCATCCAACCTGTCGAGTGCACCCTGCCTGTGGAGGTCCTGGGCCCCATCTCCGTGAAGACCCTCCTCACCCGCTCTATCCGGCACCCCAGAGGTGGGTGCGAGATAGATGAGCTGGGTCCAGTGGCAGCAGTGACATTGGCAGTGGCAGCTGGAAGAAGCCGCCACCACCACCAGGGCTGCTGGGAAGCTGAGTTCAGCCACTGCTGCACCACTGCAGCCCCACTGTGCGCCCAGGGGCGATGGGACCAGCCTCATATGCCATGGCTTTGGTTGCCCCCTCTGCTGGATAAAATCCTTTGATAGGCATGATCCAGCTGGCAGGCCATATTTTTGCCCGTCCCTGTATAAGGGGAAGAGTAATGGGCTATCCAGAGTGATCTCTCCCTGACTTTCCTCCCTTACAGCTTCTGATATTTAGAGACCTAAAAAGTCCTAAGTTGGAGCTTACACCTCTAAATATAATGTTTTAAGAGCTCTATTAAGAGAATGCTTTTGTGAAAATTCATAAACTTTGCAAATGTTTCTGAAATGAAAATTCCATAAACAATATTTTTTTAAAAACAAAGGCAGAATGAGAGGCAGCTGTCTTCAGTGATCAGTATGCAAAAGGAATCATAATGCATAAGAACTGGTACATTTTAGACTACCTATATTTCCAGCCCCACCTTCTTGATTTTATTACACATTTCAACAGAATATTATGCAGAAGACAAATGAAAAGAAAGTGTCAATTACAGATCAGATTGACTGTGGTATGATTATAGCATTGGTCAAATCATGGCCTTGTTCACTGCCGGAGGAGAAATAAAACCACTGTATGATGTCAACATTTTTCAGGTGAAGGGCAATATAGTGTATGAAACCTGTGAATTTCTGATAACTGGATATTGAACAAATCCATTTGTCCCAAACATAAAGACATCATAAACAACAGAACAAAAGAGAGAATTAAAGGGAACTTTGGCTTCCTAAATGGATCTCTCACTTCCTTGAGAGTTGCCTAGCTGGCTCTAGTTGTTGACATCATATTTTAAATCCTGTGGTGTTATCACAGTCAGATGCCTTGTAATAAGACTGAAAAAGCCAAGTCATTCTCCCATTTTCCCCTGCAGTGACCTGTCTGGTATAACAGCCTGCAGGTGTTTGCTTTCAGAATCTACTGTCAGAAGCACTTTAGGCAGATGGTAGTGCCACATGACAGAGCAGCTTCTTGAGAGAGGAAGTTGATCAATATACAAACTGGTCGATAATACTGGAAAATCCACATGAAAGGAGATGTTTAAATAACTTTAAAAAACTGTACTTTTCACTGTACTTTTCACTGTGTTTTCAGCAAAACATTTCCCCCCACTCCCCACCCAGCAGTGTAAAGCTATATCTTAAAAACTCATACACATGAACTCATGAACATTTTAAGTTCCATGTAGATACAGCATACTTCACTTCATTTCCTGTGCTGTTAAACAGCCTTTCAACACAATCAAATGTAAGATGATACATCTAGGAACAAAGAATGAAGGCCTTTCCCATGGGATGAGAGGCTCTATTTTGGGCAGCAGTGACTTTGAGAAGAATTTGGGGGTCATTCCTTATAACTGGCTGAAGGCAAGCTCCCCATGTCATACTGCAGCCAAAAAAGACTAATGTAATCTTTGGATATATAAACAGGACAGTAATGAGTAAGAGCAGAGAGGTTATTTTGCTTCTATATTTGGCACTGGTGCAATCACTACTGCAACACTGTGCAGTTTTGGCATCATTACTTAAAGAAGGATGCCAAGGAAATGAGAAACCTGAAGTTGTGCCCTTTTCACAGGTGGGGTTCAAATACACATCTGCCTCCTAGGAGAGGGCATCCCAAGCTACAGGCTAGGCTAGGGAGCTGTTCCCATGGGACAGCCAAGAATGCAAGCTTTATGGGGCCAAAGAAAGAGATCAAGCAAGAGGGAGCCTTGCTATGTAGCCCAGTGAAGAGGGCACAACTGTGGGAGGGCACGGTCCTAGGTATTAATCACTGCTCTGAACACTGTTTATGTATTTTATCCAAAGATTTTTTTTTAATGCAAAATGCACAAGTAGTTCTAGGAGGAGGGACTGAAGTCCGGGTCTTCCCTGTGAGTATCCTAACCACTGGACTATAGAATTCTTCTCCCTCTTCCTTGCATACTCACTTGTTTACCCGAATGAATCTTGCAGTCTTGGTTGTACACATGGAAGGTGCCCACCACTATGCCAGCCCAACCGCCAATCTAATGGTTAGAGCACAACCATCTCTTGGGAGTCCACTTGGGCCATGGTGCTCTTAGAACTCAGATCTCCCATTTAAGTGGTTTCATGCTTGAATCCCATTCTCATGTGGTTGCCAAACTTAGGACTAAGAGTGATGTGGGAGTTCAGAAACCTACTGTCTTCAGCTTTTCCCTATGAATGCTTTTGGTATCCTCCCCCCACCCTCCCATCTCCATGTGCTGGTTGTTCTGGATCTTCTTTGTAGGCATCTATCTTTACTCATTCACTGCAGAGGTGCCTGATGAGACTCAGGGTTGCCATATCAAGGTCTTTTGTGGATCTGGTTCTGAGAGCATAATTAACAGAGAGTATAACAGGCCCTTGTAACAATTACCAAAGGTTGTGATAGATTCCCCCTTAACCATAATCTTTAAATCAAGATTAGATGTTTTCTTAAAGACATACTCTACTACAATCACAATTGTTGGATACAAAGCAGGAATTAACTCATTCCTGTGCTATGCAGAAAGTCGCTCTAGTCCCTTCTGGCTTTAAAATCTTTAATTTATACATTGCTGTCCTCAAACAGCAGGCACTGGCACTGTTAAATGTGTTGTTTAAAATGATATTTTGTGACTTTCCAGATTACAAGGTACTCTTGTAAAGCTATTGTTTAAATAGCTCTTTTATAATGTGTATATTTTCTGGCTATTCTCCTCTTTCAGTCTCTCAGGAATTGCTGAGCTGTGCCTTCCCTTCTTGCTTTACGTATGTTTGGCAGCAAATGAAGCAGTTTTCATTCTGACGAAAAATTTCTGCGTATAACCTATCACATAAAGGAAGAGGCATATCCTATTTAATAAGAGTTTCCTTCAAGCTACCCAGAAAGAGTCCAGTTGGAATCTGCATATGACCAAAATAAGAGGACAGATTGGATTATATAATTAAATGAGAATGTGAAAGGCAACAAATAAATAGGCTGTGTATGTTTGAGAGGCAAGTCAACAACCGCTTTGTATGCAGAGGTTCATAAAACACTTAAGTTAGATTAGGGTGTTCTATATTATTTAGGAGGAAACAAATCCAGAAGCCTTTGCCATTTCTTAAAGCACCATGAACTGTAATTTGTTTTGTCAAAAGCTATTATGAATTTTTCATTTCTGATGGTAGAGAGGAAGCTGATAGACAGGTTAATGGAAGGACCATGGAGCTTTGCAGATTGTTAAGGCTAGAAAGGACCCTAATATTGTCTAGTGTGACCTTCTTTAACTCTCAGACCATTATATTTCACCCAAATATCCTGTATTAAGACTAAAGGCTTTGGTTGGAACAGATTTTCTAGCCATCAAAAAATTCTGTCACAGGCAGAGAAGAAGATGCCATCAATACCTGAGGCTCCCATACTGCACTGACAGGGAGCTGATTCTCCGAGATTCTCAGATATCCCTAGAAGATACCATCTAGTTTTTCAGAAGGAGGCAGCCCCCTCCCCAATCACATATTCTAGCTCCCCCTCTCAGTTGGTGCCCAGGGCTGATGCCCCACTCACCCACCCTTAGTTATGCTACTGGTAGCTCAGGGATAGGCAACCCCCAGCATGGGTGCTAGAGCATGACACACACAGACATTTTGCTTGGCACACATGCCTTGGGGTGGATGGAAGGGATGGGGCTGGGGCTGCGCTGCCACAACAAGGATCAGCCCTCTCATGGCTCCCCTGCCATCCTCCCTGGCACACCAACATCTTCCAAGTTGAGGTTGTGAGTGCTTTTGGCACTCTGCCCAAAAATGTTGAGACCCGTGTTGTAGCTAGTGTGGCCTGAGAAGTGATGAACCATGGTTCTTTCTGTGATATTGTGAGTACAGCTATGTGGAGAAAACAGGTGATCCCACTGCTCTCTTATGATTTCTTTTTTCAAACTTTGGTGCTTGATCTGATGTGGAACAAAGCCCCAAAATTTGAAATCCACCAAGAGAAGAAGCAGGATCCTAGCCCCGATAGCAGTCTTCCTGGTGGAGCCTGGCAGCCCAGGCTTCAGAGAAGCCACAAGACTGGAGACCTAGAACTCTCCAGGAATTTGTTAGATCCTTTGAGTGAACTGGCAGGAACCACAATGCAAGTTCCTGATGGAAACCTTACAGGTTTTGGAATGTGTCTGGGTTCGCATCTAGACTTTGCAATCAAACAGTTTATCAGGAAGTTCTGATAAAAGTTTTATTGGATTCTTTCTGGCCAGCAGCCATTGTGGGATACTCAAGATGCAAATCATAGATAATTAGGGTTTGAAGGGACCTCAGGAAGTCATCTAGTCCAACCTCCTGCTCAAAGCAGGACCACCCCCAACTAGATCATCCCTGCAAAGGCTTTGTCTAGCCAGGTCTTAAACTCCAGGGGCGGAGAGTCCATTACCTCTCTGGGTAACCTGTTCCAGTGCTCTACTACCCACTTTGTGAGAGTTTTTCCTAATATAAACTTCCCTTGCTGCAACTTGAGACCACTGCTTCTTGTTTTGTCATCTTCCACCACTGAGAACAGTCCAGCTCCACCCTCTTTGGAACCACTCTTCATGTAGTTGAAGGCTGTCATTAAATCCCCTCCCTGTCTTCTCTTTTCCAGACTAAATAAGCCCTGGTTGCCACAACCTCTCCTCATAAATTATGTTCCACAGCCCCCTAACCATTTCTGTTGCCCTCCACTGGACTCTGTCAAATATGTCTGCATTCTTTCTGTAGCGGGGGGCCCAAAACTGAACACGGTACTCCAGGTGTGTCCTCACCACTGCCAAAGAGAGGGGAAGAATCACTTCTCTCGATCTGCTAGCAGCACTCCTACTAATGCAACCCAGTATGCCATTAGTCTTCTTTGCAACAAGAGCACACTGTTGGCACATATTCAGCTTCTTGTCTGCTGTAACTCCCAGGTTATTTCTTGCGGAGCTGCTGCTTATCCAGTCAGTCCCCAGTCTGTAGCAGTGCATGAGATTGTTCTGTCCTAAGGACTTTGCACTTGTCCTTTTTGAACCTCCTATCCCTCCCAGCTTGGTATCATCTGCAAACTTGTTGAGGGTACAGTCCATTCAATCTTCCAGGTCATTGATGAAGATATTGAACAAAACTTGGGGCATTCTACTTGACGTCAGCTGCCAGCTAGACATTGAGCCATTGATTATTACCCTTTGAGCCTGACAATCCAGCTAGTTTTCTATCCACCTTGTAGTCTGTTCATTCAACCCATACCTCCTTAGTTTGCTTGCAAGAATGCTGTGGGAGACTGTATCAAAAGCCTTGCTAAAGTCAAGTGTCCAGGTTGTAGCTGTATTGATCTCGAGGCAAAAGGAATCGGAACTTGTGGTAGAGGTGATATCTTTTATTAGACCAACTAGATTTTTGAAAAAAGAGATGTGGTAAAATCTCCTGTTCGGAGATTTCTGCCAAACAGGAGATTTTACCACACCTTTAACTCTCCTATGAAATATGAACTTTCATTTCATAGATTCATAGATTGTAGAGCTGGAAGGGACCAAAATGGATCATCGTGTCCAACCCCCTGCCCCTGGCAGGAAAGAGGACCGAGGTCTGGTGACCCCAGCCATTTCTACCTGGGAGAACTTTTACAATCTTTTCTTCTATGCCTGAAGAAGGGAAATCTCCGAACAGGAGATTTTACCACATCTCTTTTTTCAAAAATCTAGTTGGTCTAATAAAAGATATCACCTCTACCACAAGTTCTCATTCCTTTTGCTAAAGTCAAGGTATATCATGACCACTGCTTGCCCAGCATCCACAGAGCAAGTCATCACATCATAGAAGGCAATCGGATTGGTCAGTCATGACTTGCCCTTGTTGAATCCATGCATACTCTTCCTAATCACCTTCTCCAAGTGCTTAGAAATGTATTCCTTTAGGACGTGGTCCATGATTTTTCCAGGGACTGTGGTAAGGCTGACTGGTCTGTAGTTTCCCAGATGCTCCTTCTTTCCTTTCTTACAGATAGGCACTATATTTGCTCTTTTCCAGTTGTCCAAGACCTCTCCCAACCACCATGAGTTTTCAAAGATAATAGTAGCTCTGCAATCACATCAGCCAACTCCTTCAGTACCCTCAGGTGCGTGGCATCCAGCTCCATGAATTTGTGCATGTCTAGTTTTTCTAAATAGTCCCTAACCTGTTCTTTTGCCATTGTTGGCTGCACATCTTCTCCCCAAACTGTTCTGCCAGGTGCAGTAGTCTGGGAAATGACCATGCCTGTGAAGACTGAGCTAAAAAGGTATTGAGTACTTCAGCTTTTTCTGCATCATCTGTCCCTAGGTTGTCTCCCCCATTCAGTAAGGGACCCACACATTCCCTGATCTTCTTCTTATTACTTGTAGAAATTCTTCTTGTTACCCTTCATGTCTCCTGCTAGCTGCAACTGCAATCGCGCTTTGGCCTGCCTGATTTCATCCCTGCATGCCCAAGCAATATTTTTATACTACTCCTCCCTAGTCATTTGTCCAAGTTTCCACTTCTTGTAAGCTGCTTTTTTTGTGCTTTAGCTCACTGAAGGGTTCCCTGCTAAGCCAAGCCAATCTTCTGTCATACTTTCTAGTCTTCCCATGCATCAGGATGGTTTGTTCCTGTGCCCTCAGTAAAGTTTCTTTAAATAAAAGGTTTTTTCAAATAAAACTTAAAAAAAGCTTTCTTCAAATGAAAAAAACAACAACTCTGGGTCTTATTTTCTTTAACAAGATCTGGAACTACCCTGCTTTTATGTCGCTATAAAGTGAGATCAAAGTTAAACAAGTTGGTGAAATACAAATGCCTGTACGCCTGAAAATTTACTGACTCTTCATTGCACATGGGCCCAACTGTTTTCCACCCTTCACCAACTGGCTTCCATTATATCATGTCAGGTTGTGTTATGTTCTATTATGGCAATAGGTACCATGATGTGACACCCCATAATTCACCGAGACAGGAACAAACTACTTTAAATAGTGGTCTTGCTGTAATAACTGGGGCATATGCAGAGTGCTGGATCATGGCATAGGTTTTTAAGCTTTCTGAAGAAAAGTTAGATAGCTCAGCAGATCCACAGTTCCTAATGGGCTAAAATGTAAGAGACATCAAAACCACAAAGAACCTGATGCCTGGAGTTTCAGCAACACATGGAGCAGAAATTAATCAACTCAACCCTCTTCAGTAAGTCACTGCAAGTTCTGCCTGTGACCTCAGGGAACATGAGTGGATTCAAGGTGAAAGAGGAAAGCAGAGCCATACTGCCATACAATGCATAATATACTATCTCTTAAAAAGGGGGCTTATTGTGAATGATTTGAAACTGTCCTGATTAATTTTTGCCTGGATCATTCCTCTGCTGTGCTGCTTTCTGATTTGTCTTGCTTTTCATGAAGGATTGATGAATGAACATGTGTAGGGCCTTCTTCTCAAGGGAGCTTTCTTTTGTAGCATGTTTATTCTCGAGACTGTCACTACTTTTGTTTTTTCCTTTTCCTGTGGCAACCTTGTACAGTTTAGATGAGTAATGCACGCAATTCTTGCCTCAGAGTGCTCACAGCTCAAGATATAGACACCATGCAATAGATTAATAAGTGGATAAGCGGTGAAATAACAAAGACAAGATAACAAGTCATTGTGGTCTCAGGAGTCTTGGGTAATGTGTACCAAAAACTTTTACTTTGCATCCTGGCAGACAAAACTGAAGCTTCCTGGGCTTATCAAGTATTTAGAGGGGAAAGTATAGGGGAGACTAAAAGATTTTCTTATATGCCTATCTTTGGGCTGCTCCTGGTCCCACTGAGGTTGGGAGCAACTTTCTAGAGTCTCTGCAAGGAAGGAAATACTGTCTGTTTGTCTGTCTAGACACCAAATCCAAATGGGTCTCGTAGATGCCTAACCAGGATTTTAGGCAGAAGTTGGATGCCTGGATTACAAAAGAGTAATTCAAGGTGTCCCCTCCCTACTTACATTTAAGTTCATTACATTTAAGTTCTCTAGGCATCGAGCCTCCGATTGGAGCATGCTGAAGAGCATACTCCCATCCCTCTTAAGGGCATGCATTGTCAATTTACAGATAAATGAGGCAGGGAAGCAAGTATGGTAGTTTCATGTAGGTGTAGGATGGTTAGCTGATACGGGTCAGGAGTGTGCCAAAGAAGTATAGATTACAGGGTCTTTTAGAAGAACATGGGGTCAAAGTTAGTAGGGGTGTGTGAAGTGGGCCCTATTGGATTCAGATTCAGCTCAAATCAGGGACAGTGATTCAATTAGTTGATTCAGATCACTGTCCCTGATTCGAGTCAGCCAAATCCGAATCTGAAGATTCTATACTGATTTGGAAAATCAGCAATTCAGATATATAGACAGAGCTTTAAAAGTTTTTTCTACATACCTTAAGGTAGCAGGTGTGGCTCGTGACCACTGCGATCCTGGGGCACATGGAACGTCCCACAGGAGCATGGGAGGGCCCCTCTACATGCTCAGCGGTGAACCTGGGAGTGGACTGGAAGTGTCTAGAAAGCGGCACCTCTGACACAACTAACAAAAGGACGAAGGAACCCAGTCCAGTGGAACCCCAGGGCTATCTGAGCCTTTGAACTAGTGAAGACTGCCTTATGCCAACACCCGGTACTCTACACGCTGGACTTTGAGAAGACGTTCTTTTTGCAAACTGACACCTCCGGCACTGCACTGGGAGCAATTCTCTTTCAAGAAGAGGGGGGAGAAGAAAGGCCGATAGCCTTTTCCAGCAGAAAAAATGATGCCCACAGAGGCACTATACTCCACGATCAAGAGGGAGTGCCTGGCTATCCAGTGGGGAGTGGAACGCTTTTGTTATTACTTGCTGGGATGAAGGTTCATGCTGATCATGGACCATGCACCCCCTACGCTGGCTACGAACTGCCAAACTAGATAACACATGGCTAATGAGGTGGTCTCTCGCTTTACAATCCTTTTATTTTATAGTAAGAAACTGGGCGGGGAAGAAGAATGAGAACGTCGACTTCTTGTCATGTACCAAAGACACAACAGACACCGCCGGGAGAGCAATATACACAGCCAGCCTGGTTGAGGATCGCAAAGAGCGGGCAACATTAAGTTTTTTTTTAACAAAGTGGGGAGGTGTGTAACAGGGGCTTGAGCAGAAGCCCTGTTACTAAGTAGTACCCAATACACCGGTAAGGGGAGAGCCCGAGTACAGCAGTGGGGGTTAACACACTGGGGAAGGATAAGGATAATCATGGCTGTCACCGCGCATAAAAGATGGTGCTGGGGTTCTCACAGTTGCCTTCTGGGCATTGGAGAAGAAGCGGAGGACGGCACAGAGATGGCTGCGTAACAGGTGACTCGGTGAGCAGCAATGCAGGAGACTGATGTTTGATTGGTGAGACTGGGGGCACCCCCACAGAGGGTGGGCACATGCTCCAGAGAGAGGATCCGGAGACAATTGTATCCCCAATCAGGATGCGGGGGAGATCGCTGCAATTGGCAAAGAACAAAGCAGAGCGGCAATCAAATAAGCTGCAGAACAGCCTCTTCCATGCTAATAAGGCAATTAGCGTGGTTATTTACATTGTATCATGTCTAATAAAGGCCGAACTTGGTAAAGCTAACACCTGGGTGGTATATTACTTATCACCTTCTCCTTCAGGGATTAACATCTTATTATTTTTCCATCTCCCTAGTCATGGCAGGAGAGTCCTGAGGAGAAGAGGGGCGGGTAACCAACACCCACTCACAGTGACATAAACAGTACTCATTTTCTGTGCAGCCCTTGTTTTTCTACACATACGTGGCTCTGCACCAGGAGGTTGAAGTTTTCTCATATGTAGTCTGTATATGGTCCGATATATCAAGACTAGATTGTGTGTATTGCTAAAAGCAATGTTCATGTTACCCTCTCCCTGGGGGCATCTGATATAAACTAGTTCACCTGCCCCCCCCCCCCCCCCCCCCACACACACTTCTTACAGTCCCCTTCCTACAACAAGTAGGATGTACAGCCTTCAGGGGCTGACACCCCAGCTGTAGGTAGGCAGCAGTTCATAGTCTGCCTGGATGGAAGGCTGGGAGTCAGATGCAAGTGATGGGTTGAATGAGGGCAGAGCCACAGAAAGGGTTAAAGATCTGGAGCAAGGTGAAAGTGGGGAAGGGAAGGTTTTAGTGCTGAGGGGAAAAAGCACAGAGCCCTTTTGGGGTCTGAAGAAAGATTGCAGGTTTTGGTTTGTCTGTGAGTCTATTTGTTGTTTTGTATACTTGTTTATTTCTGTTGGGATAGGTTTATCCCATGAAAAATAAATTAGCTGGAACTCGGGACACATAGATGTCTGGCCTTGAGATTGAACTGGAGGAGTGACCAACTTACAAGGACCACATTTGGGTCTAGTTGCCTGGTGCCTACTGATGTGATTCCAGCCTAGAGGCTATAAGATAACTGCCATACCATGCACTACTACTCCTGAAGTTCAGCACAATGGTTAGGATCAAGGTTTGGAACCAGAATACAAGCTGAGGATCATGAACCGAAACACCAACCAATTGTCAGGAGTCAAAGTCAGCATCTAGAATGAAAGCCGAGGGTCAGGAGCGAGAGGACTAGAGAGGGGCTTGGGGCACCAAATGCAGGCCTCAATATTGGTCACCCATGGAGCAACTGTAGATGCTGCCCTACATACCAAAACGACTACTTGTAGCAGCCAATCCCACAGGGTAACTATATCCATGGTTGTAACAGTGGGATGGCATGCTCATTTATTGTTCAGAGACATCAACTGAGAAGGCTGTCAGGTCAGCATAACTAAAACCCAATTACCCTGGCTGCTGTCTGGTAAAAGATGACTGTGTGAGTGCAGACCCTGCATGTAGTACATGGTATGTGAGAGAGTCTCATGTCTCTGCAGCTTGAGACAGTTGGCAGGTTGAGAAAATAGTAAGAGACAGAGGTCATATAGGAATGGGTCAGCAGCAGTTCTGAATGCTATGCCAAGGAGATGTGTGTATCTGTGCAGAAACATGTTTGTGATGGCTACCGTCTTTCTCCCATGAGCTGGGATACATCCTGATCAGTAGATTTTGTGAGATCTGTACTAGAACCAATGGTAGGGCAGACCAGTTTCCTCCCCTGTGGAAAGAGATCCTGTCTTTCTATGCTTGCAGGAGCTATGGGAACCCTAGTTGCTTGAAAATCTCTAGGGCATAGACCCAGGTGTCTCCCATGACCATGCTTTTATATGTTCTCTGAGATGTAGTTGAGGGTGTCTCCTGAGCAAATATCCTGTGGCTGAGATCTGGAAGCACACTGAGCACAGGGGAGAGGAGAACCAGGCAAGAGTACCATGTGTAGATCTGAAAGTTCCTGCTTCCTTTCTCCAGCTCTCTTTCCGGATGTTGTTGCTACTCTACCTTCTCCACTGTCTGATCACACGTCCTTGAACATACAGACATGTCCTGAGGCCTTGTTTAGCATATTCTTCAAGGTGTGTGTGTGTGTGTGCGCCTGGAGAAGTGCTGTCCAAACAGCACATATAGGCAAATGATGTGGAGGTCTCTGGAGGTGGAAGGTACTGCCTCTGAGTTCTTGTTCTGAATTTTAGTAGACAGAGTGCCCTCGTGTTTTCAGTGGAAGAACTGCTGCAGCAACATTTTAGCTGAGCACTACTGTGAAGGGGTCTCTTCTGTATGTCTGCTCTCCAAGCATGCCAAGTATGAGGCTTTATTGTCTCCTGGCTGTCTGCAAGTGCCTCTCTGAGTATCTACATAAATGATATTGGCCCCTGGAAGTGGGAAAACCCATTGCCTGGATAGGGGAACCTTAGCATCTACCACTATTGATTTGGATCATCTTGGAGCAAGGCAGTTAAATTTTAGCCATTGTTTAAGTGGAACCTTCTATGAGATCACGTTGGATCTGATCCTCAGTTACCTTAGGCCTTTTATTTCTTGTCAAAAAGACAAGCAGATTTGCCTTGAGTTACTTCAGCTATTATGTCTCCTCAGCAAACTATGCTACAAAGAACTCAAGGTCAGGCCACAAAGAGTGGTCATTTCTAATGCCCTGCATGGTATTCCATGTCAGTGAGCAAATAAAAATGAAAGCTGAAAAGGAAAAGTTAATAGCAAGATTCACTGTCCCAAGTTACACAAACTGTTTGGGCTTGGTACATTATAGTGTAGAAAAAAATGGGGTAGTAGTAGAGCTGCTGTAGTGGGAGGCAGAAGCTCTGAATTCAGTTCCTGGTTTTGGCACTTATTTCCTATGTCACCCTGGACAAGTCCCTCTGATTCACTTTGTCTCAGTTCCATATTGATAAAATAGGGTTAATATGATTTTTCCCCCAGCCCTTGTCTGATTTGATTTTAAGCTGTTGGGCAGCAGAGGGGTGCCTATCAGTTACCATGCATTGCTTAGTCCAGTGAACTCCAATCTTAGTGGGGCCTCTGGACTGCATTAGAATATAAATAAGTAATAATTGCTGTTATTGAGTTACATTGTTAATGACCACAAAAGGCAAGGCATTCAGAGTTGACTACACCCATTACACTTTCCGCACTACTTCCTTGAGCACAGAGAACAGACAAGAGCATGTAAAATCTTTGATTGTGTAGTTAGATAAGACAGTACAGTGGCATACTGTTAGGTAAATATTTATTGTTTAGTCAAAAAGCAGCTCTATATATTTTCTGTGTTCAAGCTGTAAATGTGGTTTGTGGAGACAAGAGAAAACATTTCAGAATATAAGCCAAAGAGGCATTCCTTGCATGATGTTGAACAGTCACACTGTTTACAGAGGGCTTCTAATAGATATTTTCTAGTATGAACATTTTATTCTGTGCTGCAGGGTGTCAAAGACCCATGGGCTCCAACCTGCAGAGTCCTATCTGATCAGTGGTACTGCCTACAGGTCTCAAACCAGCTTGTGCACTGCATGAAGTGTGCAGAGCTCATCTGGCAGGGGCTGTACACAGCATGGGGTCAGTCCAGGGTGTGTGCTGCATGTAGCACCCACACAGGACCAGTCCTGCACATTGGATCTGGGGCAAGTCTGAATTGGGCTGATAGATCAGCCCCATGTGCCAGATCCAGTGCACAAGGCCAGTCTAGCGTGATGCTGCATACGATATGTGCCCTGGATCTCCTCCATGCTCTTTGTGTAGTGTGGAGCCAGGGCCAGTGCATGTTAGATGTTGAGGACAGGGCTGGAGCCAGTACACAGGCTTTGAGCAGCATGTGGGGCTGGTGCAGAGCATGTGTTGCAATGGCACTTGCACCGACATGGCCCTGTGCACTGGCTCAAGCACATGGGGCCAGTCTGTGGGCTCAGTTTGGCCTGCAGACCAGCCCTGTGCCCCTCATTTTGGCCTGTGGGGCCAGATGAGTTTGACACTCCTGACATTATATAATATTCTTGCTGTGTAGAGTTGACTAGGTTGACTGTGTTCTATACTAGAGGGAGCCAACCTTTTTTGGCAGACAGACCGCAAATTAGCCCTGCACCCTTCCCAAGTGCCTTTCAGATCCCTTTTCATTACTTGATCTGATGCTTTGCCTTCTACTTCCTGCCTTACCTCCCCCTGAGCTAACTGTCCCCTCCCCAATCTGCTACATGCCATACCAGGGTGCATAGAAGTATGACATTTCAACCACTTGAATTGTAGTTCCACTGACTGAAATACTCTATTCCTAGCTTCCTGCCTGATTCCTCCCTCCCCCTACCATGGACCCTACCTGGACCATGTCCTTGCAGGGCAGGGCAGGGCAGGGGAGGAGCTAACTAGGAATAATTTGATGTTGGTCTCAAGGAACAGCCAGGACTAGACAAAGGATAGAGTCCCCTTTTTTGTGGTGGACATGCTTGACTACAGAGGGACATTTCAAGGCTCCTAGCAGAATCCCATACTTGTGGCCCTTAGGACATACTGGAAGGTTATCTTTCTCTTTACCTGTTCTCAACCTTTTCTGACTTTGCTGTGTCACTGTATCCCATTCCCAATGGTTCAGTTTAGGAGCTTATCTTCTGGAAATATCCATGTTCATAACATAGTGGGTACAGCTACACAAGCAATTAATGAGCAGCAGTAAACTTGAAAATGATCACACAGTATCTTTTAATTAGTGTAAATTTTCATATGTTATCAAAACTAACAAACCAGCAGGAAAATAAGGGAAATATACATGTTCCCCTGGAGTAAACCCTCAAAGAGAAATAAAAGATGATGGAACAAAAGAAAATAAAGAGGAAAGGGCTGAAATTATCCTGTTAATTCTAATTAAAGAGAAGAAAAGTAGTAAAAAATCTCTGCTTAAATATCTAATCATGATCCTATGTCTTTGAAAACATAACATGCTTTATTAAAACATTTTTACATAACAAGTATACATTCATCTTTTTTTTTAAAGGTGATCTCTAACAGAGTATAAATGAGAGAACAGTGATATAAAAAAGCAAAATAGAAAAAATATATACTGTCTGCCAACTTCAAAGTAAATTCAAAGCCATGAAATTCTTTAAGCTTTCAACTTGATTAAATGTCTTATTTTAATAAGGCTATGGTGTGTGGCTTTGAAATCTTGAGAAAACAGGAAAAAACACTGAGTTGTCTTATTGGTGACTAATGAAAATGTCTACAGAAGGTTTTTAGTTGTGATACCCCAGATGTCTGATATATGAGAACTTGTAATTTCCAGCCTTCTGTTTCAGTTCTCAGTTCCTCTTTTCTTGTTGACTTGTGTAATATGCAGCCTCTGAGAATGCTGGCTCAGATGTTTGAGGTTGGTTCTCCTAGCTGGAGCATGTCCAATCTCAGTACTCCCATCTAGAAATGTTCGAAATGGTAGGAGATTCCCTCCCTCACTTTACAGTTTTTTCGGTAAGTCTACTTCATCTCCAGAAATGGGGAGGGATGAAGAACCGTTGTAGCAACTCCTGTGTCCTTCACTAGAAGGACATGTCAGTACTACCTCTGGACTGCACTAGTGGGTGCTGCATAAAGCCTATCATGATCACTCTGTATGAATGTAATATAGCTGAAGTGAATGTAATGTTGCCACCATGAGGCACATCTGAGATAGATTTTATAGTACACATCTGGCACATGTCTAAGCATGGCTAAATTTAACATTTTTGGGATGTTGCATGTGTGGGTAGGTGTGCTACACTTTATTGCAATGCTCCCTAGGGTGGTTGGATGCAGGTTAGACATGCCCAAATTATATATGTGGTGATAAGATGGAAACCCATACTGCCACTTGTGCATTATGGGTAGGAGCTCTTAAAGTATGGTTAGCTGTGATGTCTCCTCCCTCAGAGAGGAAAAGTTATATTCTGGCTGTCTTTGTAGTCAAGACACGATAGAATCACAGAAAAGTAGGGCTGGAAGGGACTTTCTAGTTCTACCCACCCTGCCAGAGGCAGGATTAACCCTATCCAAACCACTGGTGATGTATAGAGGGTGCACACAGATGTATGTGTGCACCCCCTGGCAGGTGGTCGCCAGCCCCCCTGCCACCGTCACCGCCAGCAGCATCTGCAGTTGGTCAGTGATCGCCACTGGCCACTGTCAACACTGCCGGCAGCGTCTGGTTGCTGACCCCTGGTTGGCGTTCATCACCTGCCCCCCTCCTCCACGCCACCAACACCATCGGTGGCGTCTGTGGGAGCTTGCCACTTGCTACTGCTGTGCTTCTGCTGCCACTCTCCTGCCACCTCTGTGCCCCCCCAGCCTCCAGGGGCATGTCATTCATGATCCAAACCATCTTATCCAAGTCCATTGTCTAACTTTTATTAGTAAAACTACACAGTCAACTCTAACATAAACAGAACCACAAGATCCTTAACTAGTCACAGGTAAAGCAGGAGGACGATGGTGGCCAACACCCTGTTGCTATGAGGGTTGTTAAAATAAGCTTGAGGAAGAGGGCCACCACTCCTCCTACAGTGGAAGGCAAAACCCCGTACAATCTGTATCAATCCAACCATAGAGTAAAATTCCTTCCTGATCCCAAATATGATCTTGCCCCTATGTGAAGGGGCAAGACCCTCTAGCCAGGAACCTCAGGTTTTAAATCTTAGCAGGAGGATTTGCACTCTGTCAAAATCCCAAGCATTGGTTGGAAACACTCCCAACCAAACCAAATCAAACCAAACAAGCACCCTCCTTCCCAACCAGAACCTGAGACATAGCAGTAGGAGAGAGGCAAAATTCCTTCCCAGCCCTATATGGCAACCAGTAAAGCCCAGAAGCATGGGAGTTACCCATTGTAGAACATAGGCCTAGCTACTCCTAGGTCACCCTGACAAATGCTTATCCAATTGCTTGAACACTGCCAATGGAGATGATGATGATAAAAGGGGATGAAGATGGCCCGTAAACATGGATTTGGCTAACCCAAAGAAGTTAAATTGCAGACTGAACATTTTTGCAATGTTATTATGGATAGGACTTTCTTGCCAAGTCTCCTACTGTAGGCTTCATTTATTACTTTTTAGCATGAATTTCTGTATAGGGCTGTCTTCATTTTTATGCTTAGAGAGCCATAGATAAGGGTGTACAGCTACAGTAGTTTTGTGCAAATCTCAGTTTATCTTTGGACAAAACATATTTCTTTTAGCTTCCATCACAATCTCTAGCCATCTACTCCATTTCAAGGTCATCTGTAGGTACCAGAAGACCTGGTATCACAAGTTGTCATCCATGAAATTGTTTGTTAAAAAATAAAAATAAAAAAAGCTTGCTACAGGACTAACATACATTTTCTTAGCATTGCTGTTTGCTGCTGCTGTAGAAACACCATTTCTTTAAAAATAATGGGAGAGACGGAAATAGGAACTCTTCAGTGTAGCATGTTTGCTGAATAAACACTAAAAGGCACCAGGGAAGTAAATCTTTATTGCATGTTGAAGCAAAGTACAGTATTACTTATGAATGAATATATGCATGACTGACTGACTCAATGAATGAATCACCCAGAATAAGACTGTGCAGTTCTAACAAGCACAGAAGCTTCTCTGACATTGATTTAGAAAGCTTAATCATAATTATTGCATATTCCACAAGGTGAGGAAGGAAGCATAGTTTATGTGTGGTTTATTTGCAGGTCTTGTATGTCAGACCTTTAAGTGGTAGCCCAGCTTGCAGCAGCTAGATGCACACTGTATTTGAAGCTACTTTTATGTTCTAGCAGCATGAAAATTTCATGCCAAATTAAGATACTCTGATCAGGCTCTTTGCATCAGAAATACGTATTAATGAAAAAATGGGGCTAGAGAAAAAGAGATTATACTGTGAAAGGCCTTATAGCAAAGCATTAAAAAAAATCCAAGGACATCTTTGTGCAAATATATATTGGCCTTTAATTTAAAATGAAAATGAACAGAGCCTGACATACTAATAGTGGCTATTCATGTGGCCTACATCCATACTGAGAATGCTGCTGGTTGTGACAGCTTCAGAGACCCACCTGATGTACTGTCCTGACACCTTTTCCTTTCAGAAACCTTAATAAAAATTAATTCCAAATTATCTGAACTGTAGCTTTTATATCTATATTCAGTTTGAAAGCATATAAAGACAATAAAAATTTCACATTTTACTTTCTTTCCCAACCCAGTGTTGATTAAAATCTATGATAAACTTTTTGATTTTTGCCTGTGTAATGGTTCCTGGGGGTGGATCAAGAGATTCAAAATGCATAGTTCTAGCTATCTGGGAATTGAGATGGAGCTGAAGTAAAGGCTCACAGCTTAGGAAAGTCCCAAACTAGGTCCAAATGCCCACTTCTTTAAAGTCCTTGGTTCTGAGTTCAGACTTGTTGTGGCTAGAAAACTATTTCTGAGCTACTGTGTGTTACTTCAGAAAGAAGAGTCAACATAAATGTGTGAAATCTTCTGAGTATGTGATCTTATTCTTAAATAAATAAATGTTGAAAGTCTTTACACACTCAAGATGAGGCAGACTTAGATGTAGCTGTATCACACAAAGCTTGTCTCAGGCAAAATAACTCCAACAGATTCTGAAGCATTATGTTATAAGGCAATAGAGAGCATATGGTACAAAGTGCAGGAAACAAATGATGTAAAGATGGTGATGAGTTCAATCATAAAGAGAGATTAATGTGAAAGAAATGATCCATCTAGCATGAGATTTCAAGAATGTGTTTGAAGACAGCTTCTGCAGGTGGCCACAAAGTGTGTATAGGGTCAGGGGAGGGGAGAAGGGAGAGATTTAAGTTAAGAAGAAAGAAAAATAGGACAGCAATGAAACATGCTGTTTGATTAATTCTGCTCTGTAGATTTCCAGCCTACCCTAAATAAAACTGTCACCTGAAGTGTTTTGCGGATGGATCGGCAGTGGCACATATGCAGCTGTGCATATCTAACACAGAATTGTTTGAATCTGCATCTGCCATCTGAGCAGGACAGCACTGGTTAGGAATGAGATTAGTGGTATTACCCACAGCTGATGATCAAGGGCACATGGAGATGGTGACAGTATTGTCAGATACTTGGCAGGAAACCTCTGCTGCTGCTGGAAAACCCATTTCTGAAATTACTAGCAGAGTTCTCATAGAAAAGGAACCTCTCTCTCTAACTATTAATCCACCCTTGATCTTAACATTGCAGCTTTTATGGTGGCTATTGGTGAAATTGTTCTCTTTATTGGTCACTTGTTTCTTCTGGCAGGTAATATACTTAAATGCTAGGATGATTAGTCATTGGTTACCCTGATTAGATGTCAGGTTCAGATGCTTAGTTATTTGCCTTTAGGTATATATACCACAGTAGGTATTTGCCTTTATCATTACTGCTACTTTCCCTATACTTAGAATTGGCGCTATCATAGTACTAACTAACCTAACAACAAAGACTGCTCCTAGCACACAGTGGGCCCGGTAGACAGCCCAGGATGGATGTTGAGTAACAGCCATGATCCTCGTCAGTAATTGGGACTGGGTTTTTCCAGGACATTGCACTGCATGATTGTGCTGGCAGAAGTGTGCCTTTCTAAATCATGTTGGGTTGATGTTACAGAATGGTCATAGCTTCTGACAGCTGTTCTCTTCTGTTAACTACTCCTGCTGTAGAGGGTCACTGTGCATCATGTGGACACCACTCCCTTTTAGATGTTCCTTGGTGTTCTCTGGATAGTACAAGCTTAGAGGCAAGCTCTGTAAGTACTCTAGGCACCTTGGTAGCTTCCCATAACCCTCTTATATTTCATGGGACATGGAATGCCTTTCCTAGAGCTGCCAAAAACCGTTTGACCTGAATTGAACTGTATGAATGAAATATCTACTCATTTGGACTGGGGCGGCAGGAGGGAAGAAGGGAGAGGGGCAAGAGGAAGCAGTGGACTAGAACGAAGGTTCAAACATAAATCTATTAGTGGGGTAAACTCTGTTCACTGAAACATGGCATTGTTTGTGCTGGTAGACTAGAGCTGACTTCCTGATTTTCTTCAGGTCTCACTCTGCTTCCTTGGCAATTTCTCAGCTCTCTAGTACCTGGTCCTGATGACTGCCTGCTGCCCAGCCTTCTCTCTACACCATAGGCTCCCAGGTTGTTGCCTCTGACTTCTTTCTCCTTCTCACAGGATGTAGATCTCTGCTGTGTGTTGTCATCTGACTTCAGGATGTATTTCCTTTTCCTATTTGGTTGGCATTAGCACCTTCTAGTTCCTGCATGATGGACTAGTTAATAGTGCCCTCCACTGGCTAGATCCTTCCTTTAGCTGAGCTGGGGATGGGGGAAGTGGGGTGCCTAGGAATGAGCCAGCAAGTTTATTATTTTTATAGTATTATTATTTAAGTTCTAAGTCAAGGCTCAGTCTTTCATTCTCTCCTGGGATTAGGAATTGCAAATTTCTCATCCAGATCTGGATTTTAGCACCTCAGTATTTTTGAAGATTAAGTTGTACACAGAAGATGAGCTTTGATAGGCGACAGCCTTCTTCATCATATGCTATGAATGGACTTGCAGAAGCAGGGGTACTGCTTCTGACAAAGTAGGCTGTTGCCTATGAAAGCTTATGTCTCTCTGAGGCAGTTAGTCTTTAATGTACTACTCTGCCCTGCTTTCTACCTGACTTCAGACTGACATGGCTAACTGCGTTTCTCTTGTCAATACAGACATAAGAATTTTGAGATGTGAGGTTTTAGTTTGATCCCGTTTTAAAACTAGAGGGCCCCTAAAACATTTAATCTGGGATAAGATTCAGATTGCTACTTCTGTTCCATTTAAATGGATAACACTGGGGTGAACTGACGGTATTCTTCTGTACAGAGTCCCATTGCTGCATTTTACTTATTCCCCAAGGGTAGAAATGTGACCAAACCTGAAAACTAATTGCCAGATCACATCATGGCCATACTTTTTGTAATGTAAAGGGTTTTTCATTTTCTTCTCACTGCTTCCTGTCAGATCATATAACAAGATACTGGGAACCTAAAAACAACAAAGGAATCAATTGTTTAGGGGGCTTTTCTCTAATTCTCTCAATCTCTTGGCGGTGTTTGGAAAAAAAATCATTTTTTCCCCCTATATATAATGTGTGTGTTAGGATTAAGAAAGGGATCCTTTTAACAAGGAATTCTGTTCTATAAAATATCCAGAGCTACATAACTGAGCAGGGTGACTCATGCAGCAGCCAAGAGTTAAAGAATCATGAATGCTGATTGCTGTAGTACATTGCTTTTATTAGTAGCAATTCCTTTATGACCTTAAGACTTCCGTAATGGCATAAATATTTTAAACCATTGAAGCAATTTGAATAATCTTGATTTGTTCAGACATTAAAAATGCAACAGTCAGGAAAACTGTCCTACTCAGAGAATTACTCAGAGAATTCAGACTCAGAACTACAGGGCCATAACTTTCTTGTGATTCTACAAGTGAGAATCACCCAGGGGTGGCTAGAATACAGGGACTTCCAAAGCCAACAACATGAGTTCCTCATAACCTGAACTAAAGGATGAAAGGTCGGTAGTTGCTGGGTTTTTGGCTGTAGCTGTGTTGGTTTAAGGACATAGATAGGCAAGGTTCTTTGAGTAGATGTGATTATCTTTTATTAGACCAACTGAGAAGTTGGAAAAAAGTTCTTAGCAAGCTTTCAGGTGCAGTCACCCTTCTTCAGGCATAGGGAGTCTCTGGTGTTTTTAGACTCCAAGAAATGAGAGAAGCTAAAAGTGTGGCAGGATGTCAGTGAGAATGTAAATAGGTAGAAATAAGAAAGATGAAAGGTAAAGCAGAGAAGGGAGGGGGAAGAGAGAATCAAGTCGGTAGTTTTGCACTTTATCCTGACACAATGATAAATATTTCCAATATTAAGCACAAAATAATTCCCAGTCTGCAGGGCCAGCCCATCCATGCCTGCAAAACCTGTGGCCACAGGGGGCCTCGGAGCCAAGGGGCCTGTGTGGGTGACATCTTCCCCAGAAGGAAAGAAAAAGCTGCAGTTTTAAATTCCACACCCATTTTCGGCGCCAAGTTTAAAAATGCAGCTTTCACATTTGCTTCCCTGGCAGCTGGAAGCAGGACCCCCTCCCCAACTGATGGGGCTGGGGGAGGTGGGGCAGGGCTCCTGAACAGCCCTGCCACACTTGCGAGGGAGGTGGCTGAGCTGGGCTGGGAGATCCCTGCCTTATCTGCTTCCCGCTGGGGCCAGCCCAGCCCAGCCCTCCCCTCTGCATCTGCTTGGGACAGCAACTCCCTGCATGTGAGTATAACGGGGGCTGGGGGGAGTGAGACTGAGCTGCGGGCAGCTGCGGGAGGTGTGGTAGGGGGTGGGGGTGAGGAGGGAGAGGGATGTCTGTGGCAGGGAGGGTCTCTGTGTGTGTGTGTGTGGTGTCTTTTATTAGTAGACCAACTAAATAGTTAGAAACATTTTTCTAGCAAGCTTTTGGGCTTAAGAGCACTTGGTCAGGCTGAGGAAGCATCTGCAGTTGGTGTGAGCTCTTCCTGGATGGAATGAATAGTAAAGAGGTCAGAGGCTGGTATACATGCAAGAAGGGCAGTCAGTGAAGATGTAAATTGAGGAGTCAGTGGGTGAGAGGTAGGCTGTGAGTGGGGGATGAGTGTAGCAGGGAAACGTTAAGAGGTACCTGGGGAGTCACGTGGTAGGCAGCATATAGTGGGTCATAAATCCAATGTCTATGTTTAGTCCAGGGATATACTTAGTAGCTGTATCTTGAGAGTTGTGCTGAGTTGATTTTTGGTATGTAGATTAGGTAAAATTCCTTCCCTGGAGGTGGCAGGTGACAGGTGGGGAGGTAAAAAATCTTTCTTGGTGTTCTGAAATGAAGTTTAAAATCCAAAATTGGCTAAAATTCGGCATCTTCCATATTTCAGGGATGTACTTGGTAGCTGTGTTGGTCTGAGACGAGAAGAAATAAAAAAAATGTAGAACTCTTGCTTCCAAAATGATACCTTTTATTAGACCAATTGGGAAATCACAAGAAAAAGCTGGACCCAGAGGGACAGCTTTCCATCTCCAGCTCTGTGTGCAAAAATGAAGTTTACTTCCTACCTATGGGGACTTTTTAGCACCTATATTTTTCTCAGAACCTGATCAAGGGCCTTTGAGCCTGAAAGCTTGCAAAAAAAGACATTTTTCTTGTTATTTCTCAGTTGGTCTAATAAAAGGTGTCATTTTGGAACCAAGAATTCTAGGTTTTTGTATGTCTCCTATGTTTAGTCCATGATTTTTTGTATCCAGGAGGCTGATGAAATGAAGTTCATAGGCTCGTCTGTGAAAAGTGTTTTGTGAATTCCCTTTGAGGATTAATACTAAGAGACTGGAGAGAGAGTGTTTTTTTGGTGAGAAATGTAGAGAATCCCTACCAGTAATTAGGGATTCTAATTTTTAATACATTTCCGGTGTGTGTTAATTCTGATGCACGGTTGTTGTTGTTTGGTCTCTCCTACGTATTTTCCATGAGGTCATTTGGTGCATTGGATGAGATGTTCCTGGAGGTGCAGGTGTAAGATCCAGGAATGGTGATGGGTCTGTTGTGGGGTGTAGTAGTTGTGGGGGTGGTGGAGATGTGTTGGCAGGTTTTACATTTCTTTTCATGGCATGGCCTGGATCCATTCAGTGTGTTTTGCGCTGTAGAAAGTTTGCTTCTGGTGATGAGGTTAGCAAGGTTCAGTGCCTGTTTGAAGGCTAGTATGGGTGGATCTGGAAAGATTTCTTAAAGAATTAGGTCTCCTTCTGGTATGGGTTGCAATTGTTTGAGGATTTTCCATATAGGTTCAAGGGAGGGATGATATGTCATAACCAGCAGTGTGCAATTCATAAAGGTTTTCCTTCTGCACTGCAGTAATTCTTCACGTGGTATCCAGGTGGCTGTTTCAAATGTGAATCTATCTCTCTGGAGTAATGTCCTTGTTATATGAAAGCCTTTTTAAGATTTGTGAGGTGGCAATCCCTGGTGTTCTCCTTAGTGCAAATTTGGTGGGACTAAGGGCGTGGCTGTGTAAAACAGGTTTCTTGGTGTGTTTAGGTTGATTGCTGGTTCTGTGCAGATATGTATGTTGGTCTGTGGGGTTCTTGTACAACATGATCTGTATTTTATCATTCTGGATGCTCATCACGTCTAAAAAGGAGATGTTGGTGTTGGAGTACTCAAGAGACAGTCGGATGGATGGGTGATGACTGCTGAATTTTGGATGCGATTGCAGGTTTTCAGTGCAAATCATGAAGATTCATTGATATATCTTAAGTATAGCAAGGGTTTGATGGTGTAGTCTTTGAGGAATTCTTCTTCCAGGTGGCTCATAAAAAGGTTGGCATACTGTGGGGCTATTTTGGTGTCCATAGCTGTGCCCATGGTCTGAAGGAAGTATTGGTTATTAAAAGTGAAATTGTTGTGTGTGAGGATGAAGCATATAATTTCAGTAATATATTTGGGTCTGTACTCAGAGTTGTCATCTTGCTCTTGTAGGAAGTCTTGGATGCCATCCTGGTGTGGGAGGTTGGTATATAAGCTGGTAACATCCATGGTGGCTAGGAGGGTGTTGCTGGGAAGTGGTCTATGTTTTTAAGTTTTCATAGAAAGTCTGTAGTGTTTTGGACAAAACTCGCTCTTTCAGTAACAAGTGGTTTAAGTATTGATTCCACGAAGCCCACTGACTCCTCAATTTACATTTTCACTGACTGGCTTGCATGCAGACCAGCCTCTGGCTTTTTTATGGTTCATTCCATACAGGAAGCGCACAAACCAATTGCAGATGCTTCCTCAGTATGATCAAGGGTATTTAAACCCAAAAGCTTGCTAGAAAAATGTTTCCAACAATTTAGTTGGTCTAATAAAAGATATCAGATTTGCCTAAAGAGCCTTGTCTGTTATGTGCATGTGTACATTTGGCGGTAATGCGGGTGGGGAGCAGGGAGAAGTGTTGGGCATGTGCCCCCCAGCTTGGCAGGGTCCACCCAGCCTCCCCTGCCAGCACTAGGAGGGGAAGGGGACCCTTCCCCCTCCCCAAAGCCCAGCTCCCATGCGGGGCGGGGGGCCTCCAATTTTGTAGCTGCCCAGGGCCCCAGTACACCTTAATCCGCCTCTGCATTCACGCCCCCCCCCCCCCCCCCCACCCCCCCCGCCCCCGTCACTGCCGATGCTTTCTTTGTATCAGGGGGCCCCACAGCTATGTCTTGCAGTGGGGGTCCAAAAAATTGCGGACCTTCCCTGCCAGTCTGTAGCCATGGCAAGGTCTTCAATGGTGCATGGTTTCTCCAGGAGTCACCAACTAGATGTTTCATGCTTTTCGTTTCACTGCAGTTGCATGCATCTGGGATGTTTACACTAACTCCACCTCTGCACATTTTCATTTGATCAGCTAACTTTTGTTTGAAGGCATCTTAAGCATTCTCAGGTTGAGTACTCTGCATCTCTGGGGAGGCATTGTGCATTGCTTCTTTTGTTCTCTTTAAGCATTCTGGGCTGTGTGCGCTACATTTGCTTGTATCTATCCATTGGTGGGGTCCCCCCCAAGAGGTTCTGCTGTGGCTAGGAAGCTTTCCTGTCATTTCAGGCAACCAATAGTTGCAATGAGGCCTTATAGCAGATGTCTCATGTCTTTGATGTGTGGTGTCATTTTTTTCTTTCAACCATTCTCTTTTTGTTGGGTGGAACAATTCCAGAAAGCACATATAGACTGTTCACATTGGTTTTAGACATCCTTAAGAGCAACAGCAGCTGTCATCCACCACAGGGTCCAGTTTTGTTGTGTGAGGTGATCTTTCCCACACAGGACATGCATATTTGGCTACAGAATAGCAAGATGTTAGTGCCGTGGTTCTTAGTGTATTTCAAACAATACTAACTTGTCTGGCTTCATATTTCTGAATACAGAAGAGACTTTCTTGTGTTTTAGCTGGGCTGGCTTTTCATTGATTTTTATGGTTATAGACAGAGAGCCCTGGCAGTATTGGTGTTACTGTAGTTTTAATCTGGGCAAAATCTCATTCTGGCAGCAACGCATAAATCATTGATATAGATTAAACTTGTGCCTGGATGGACTGTGCATAGACATTTGAAGATTATTGGCTCAAATACCCTCCCTTGCAGTTGGCTGTTTCTCAGTCACCGCCATCAGGTCTGTTCCTCACACAGTTCAATGTAAAATTTTCAGTTATCCACTAGAGATTTATCAGTTCTACATGGTGGTGATCTGTCATGTATATTTTGGTGATGAACTTCTTTTACTTTATTGTATGCTGCTGACAGGTCAATAAACCTGGTACGTATTACCAGGCACTTTTCAACACCATCTTTGCTAGGCTGAATGAGATTCAGGCAATGCAATTTACCTAGATAGCATACAGCTTGTTTTGGGATTAGGTGCCTTTCCATGAATGGCGGTAGGAACTTTTGAATGATGCACTGATAGAAGATATAATTTAGAGAGACCCCCTTATTTAGAAGTTGGGAATTGGGAGATGGTCCCTCAGAGTAGTTAAACTAAAAGTCCTCAGAAGTTTGCCTGTGGCTCCACATTAAAACTTGTTTAATTCTTCTCATTCATGTCTGACTGTCTTCACTGAACCCAATGATCACTTCAAACGAGGTGCACACATAGTTTGTAAAGATGATAGAGTGATATGGACCTGAAACTCTTTGGCTCTGGCTTTGGGATTGCCATAGCATGCACTTGCCATCAGATCTTGGGCACTTTAAACATTGTAGAACTTCTGTGAAAGCACTTGAGTAGCCATTTCCTTGCTGCTGGTCTGTAATGTTTGATCTGCTAGGTGTGAAGGTTGTCTGAATGGGCAGCTTGAGGGCCTTAATTCCAGAGTTCAGGTCAGCACAATATTGTGTACTGTGCCCCAAAATTATTTGTCTCCTGATCTTTTAACTACTTAAGCCATATCTTCAGTGCCCCATTCTTTTCTAGGAGTTGTCATGAGACCAGGTTTCAACAATGCTGTTATGTTGGGCACTGTAAAACTCTGGTTTTGGCACAGTTGGAGACCTGAAAATGTACACTCAACAGTAGGTTAGAGCAGCATGCAGCTTCTTTTTAAGGAACAAGTGGCAAGACCATTATAAATTATTCAGATTTAAAATTCATTAGCATAGTACTAACTGTTTAGTAAGTACCTCCTGCCAGAATACTTTATTTCATTAGGGAAGCTGAGACAGTATGTTGTCTTGGCAGAACAAGAGGGCATTTCTGTAGGAATGAAGATCATTTAGACAAGGACTAACCAACCTTTAAGCATCTGGGGGTATAAGAAACTAGCTAAATCATCAGATGTATTTCATCTTTTGTATTCCTCAGATCCATTCTAATGGGAGACTGTAGAGCTCAGCTGCCTGTTCCTGCTCCAGTTCCCCACAAAGTATAGATGGAGGATACTAGACAGAGCATGGACTCTGCCAAAAGCAGACTGCAATAAATGCCTTTAGATTCAGCTGGCAGACAAAGTTCTTTAGATTCAGGTCCCTTTCATTGCTCCTACCTCTGTAACTGTTCTTTCTCCTTCTTCTCACCTTGGGAAGTCCTATCTAAAATTTCAAGCTGAGACTTCCAAGTGAGACTGTTTAGATCAAGTGAGTACCATCCGGTAGACGGGGAAGAGAGTTTCTTGGGAACTGATATTGAATCTCACTCCAGTCCCTTCCTTAAGACATCCAGCAAGAGATCATGTTGGGGAAGTGAGACAAATAAACACAATCTCTTTGACTATACAGTCAAGCACGGGTCATTTTTTACCTGGAGGGATGTGGGCAGTGGGGTTCCGCAGGGCTCAGTCCTCAGGCCCACACTGTTCAACATCTTCATCAGCAACTTGGATGGGGGGGTAAAAAGCACCCTGTTCAAATTCGCAGACGACACTAAGATCTGGAGGGAAGTGGGAACACTAGAAGGGAGGAATAGGCTGCAATTGGACCTAGACAGGTTACAGGGGTGGGCAGATGAGAACGGGATGGGTTTCAACACTGACAAGTGCAAGGTGATGCACCTGGGGAGGAAGAACCAGCAGCATACCTACAGGCTGGGGAACTCCCTTCTCATCAGTGCAGAGGCAGAAAAGGATCTTGGAGTCATTATTGATGCCAAAATGAACATGGACTGACAGTGTGGGGACGCAGTCAGCAAGGTCAACTGTACCTTGTCATGCATCCACGGATGCATCTCAATCAGGTCCAAGGAGGTGATCCTCCCCCTCTATGCGGCACTGGTCAGGCCACAGTTGGAGTACTGCGTCCAGTTCTGGGTGCTGCACTTCAGGAGGGATGTGGACAACATGGAGAGGGTCCAGAGGAGGGCCACTCGCATGATCAGGGGGCAGCAGGGCAGGCCCTACGAGTAGAGGCTAAGGGAACTGAACCTGTTCAGCCTCCACAAGAGAAGGCTAAGGGGGGATCTAGTGGCCATTTACAAACTAGTCAGAGGAGACCAGCAGGCATTGGGGGAGTCTCTATTCCTCCGAGCACTCCCAGGCATGACAAGAAATAACAGTCACAAGCTGGCAGAGGGTAGATTCAGACTAGACATCCGAAGGCACTACTTCACAGTCAGGGTGGGTAGGATCTGGAACCAACTTGCAAGAGAAGTGGTGCTGGCTCCTACCCTGGGGGTCTTTAAGAGGAGGCTAGATGAACACCTTGCTGGGGACGTTTGAACCCAGTACTCTTTCCTGCCATGGCAGGGGGTCGGACTTGATGATCTGCTCAGGTCCCATCTGACCTTACAAACTATGAAACTATGAAACTAGCCCCTGAAATTTTTCCCAAGCAACCTTTGAGCCTAATTTTGCTCCCACTTTTGAAACAAGATTAGGGGTACACATTCCAGTTAAAAGGAAGTAAATGAGTAATATGCTCAGCACACTCTCTGGCTCACTGCATCCTCCTGGATCTGCCTCTGCAGAAAGTATATCTTTCTGATTCTTCTAGATGAGCACAAAGGAATTCATTGTTCTTAAAAGAGAAAGAGAAACTAACAGTCCAGATCACAGTTAGTGTCACATAGTAATGCACCACAGGAAAGTGTTATAGTGGGACAAGCATTTCCTGCTGCATCTTAAAAAGGTGGAGAAAGTAAAGGCTTGTGTCCACAGATGCTGCTGTGGATTGTTATGTCCTAACTATAAAGCTGACATTCCCAGCTGCTGCGTAGATTACTACGACCTAATACTATAACTATAACCTACTATATCCACATGATGGGTTTGTGTGACTTGCTTCCACCTTCTTTCCCCAGTGCATGGTTTTGAAGTGACGAAAGAGACAACAATGGGCAGCAAGGAGTTCTTGGTCCACCAGTTATTTCTTACTATTCTTCCATTCTCTGAGCCTCCATTTTATAAATTCTTTAATGTGTACCAGCAAAAATTGAGCCTGATATCATTCTTCCTCACTTTTATCACGTAAGTGGTTCTTGGCACTCTTGCAATTTTACCTCTGTCTCCTTCTGTTAAGGATATTTTTTCTTGTATTGTTGACAATTCACATTTAGAGCTCCTCATTTTTTGTTCAGTCTTGCTCCTCCATCTTTTCTTTGGTGGTATCCCATGAGGGTGGCATTCAGAAAGGCTTCGTTAGTCTGTCTTCCATCAGTCTAGTTATTTACTTTGCCCATAAAAATCACTGGAATTTGAGTGCATTATTTAACTCCTCATTGGTCTCATACAATAACTTCTTAGATTTTCTTTTCTCTGTTTAATTATTCCTTACTCCCTCCATATTTAGTCTCTATTGTAATCTATTTAGTTTGTTGTCTTCTTAGTAAGTGTCCAGGTCTCACATTAATCCGCAACAACATATAATAATCTAATTTCCTGAAGTTTGGTTTTTCTCAGTAGCTGTTTGAAACTGAAAATTTCTCTTCAGAGAAAAGCATATTTGCCTTTATTTCCCACCCCATAAAATTATTGTTAAGAATTAATTTTCTTATATTTAAAAACTGTTTAACTTACAGATGCCTATGGTTGTGGACTACTAGGTAAGTTTGTCCAAGAATGTCTCATCCGCTTTCAACCATATGTGAAGTTGTATTTTTATGGGACTTAAGTCTCATCTTTCTTGTTGTTTCCTTCAAGTCTCTTTTATGCCATATTTTTCTCTCTCTTCTATTGTAGTCAGGTCATTAGCTTATCTAAAAAGTTGGTACAGGAAAAACAAATTCATCCCATGCTGAGAGGGTTGCAAAGATCATACCTTTTTTATATATTAGAGGGTGGTGGTGATAACGTGTTTCCCTGCCCAAATGGGAAACACGTTATCACGCTGCTTCCATCCTTAATTAGAGACTTGGCATTTATGACTAGATGTTGCAGGGCACTAAGGTGCCTGCTCCTCGTAGAGCAGAGATTGCCCGGGGAGGGAACACAAAGGGCCAGATAAGAGCCTAGGTGCAGGTTGCCATGACAACTGGCTAATGAGGGAATTGGCCTCACCTGCACCTGGTTAGCTGACCGGAAGAGGCAGAGCCCTGGGCCCATATAAACCCTAGGGCTGGGACCAGGCAGTTCAGTTCCCTGCCAGCAGCCAGAGGGGAAGGAGCTTTCAGGAAGGAAGGGCTCAGAGGTGCTATAACCATCAGATATGCCACCCTTAGGGCTAATGGGGCACCAGGAGCCCATAAGGTACCCTCACCTACAGGCACCCAGTATTAGAGAAGAGGTTTTATTCTTTTAAAGGGGCAGAGAAAATGCCTCGAACTTTGTGTTATGTTATAGCCCCAGGGCTCAGGTTTGATTGCTGTTTGTTTGCTGTCTGATAACACCAGTGGTTTGGGTGAGGCTATTTGGGGAAGGAGGAGGCCTCTTTGGGGGGCCCACTACAGCACGGGGACCCTGGTGCCAGAGAGGGCATGGCATTTGGGGTGCACAGTCCCCAGCGTGGAGGTGCACAGTGACAAGGGCTGTGGACAGCCCAGTGCCAAGGGGCACAGAGACAGGTCTGCGGAGAGCCCAGTGAGGACAAGGGGCTGAATTATAATGAGGCCTAGGCAAGACAATGCCTGTACCATCTGTGAGGCTTGGGGCATGGTAAAGGGGCGGTTGGAGCCATGCATATAGCCCATAAGGCTGGGAGACTCAGGAACCATCCACCATAGCATGGGATGCCAAGGGGTCTATGAACCATAGGGTTCCGTAAGATCTAGCCAGACTGTGTCTAAACCTAAAGATCAAGGGCAGCCTCCCTATATCAATTATTCCAACAAGACATGGCGGGCAAGATAGAGGGTGCCTGTAGGGCAAGACTGGCATGGTTAGGGTATATAGGGGTAATACGACTACCCCTAGGGACCCCATCCTGCTACACTAGGAAAGGTTTTTACCTTCAGGAGTAGTCTCAATACTATATAGGGCCTTCACAGGCAGTCAAGTCCAGTTGAGCAACAATCTAGTTTTTTCCTGCCTCCTTGTTTCCCTGCTGCAGTGCTCACTCCGGGCAGCAGGTAGGGAAGCGGTGGGGGTAGGGGGAGCTGCTGTGGGGGCAAGAGGAGGAGTTGCAGGTGGGTGGCAGCAGGAAGCATGGGGCTAGGGTTGGTGGGAGTGCAGAGCCCATGTCCAGGGAGGTGGTGGGAGTGCAGAGCTCAGGGGGCAGGGTGTGAGTGTCGGAGAGGGGGAGGGGGTGTGGGGACCCCCCACACACTACTCCCTATGGAGCACACCCCTGCCGCTGGCTGCAGCAGCAGCAAACTGGGGCCATCAGGGCACTCATGGTGCTGCTGCCTGGTGGCGTGTGGCTCCAGGGCATGGCCAAACAACACAGGCTACATCATCGGTTGGCATGTGAACGGGGTGTAGGGGAGGCGGAGCCCTGTGGAACATCATGTCAAGACAGTGAGTACTACTGTCCCCAGGGTCCCCCAGGAAGAGGATCTCCAATGAACCCCTCCTTTCATTCAATAACATCAAGTCATGGCAGGCGAGTTGAGGGGTGGGGCCCTGCACTGGACAGAAAGTACAGCACCCAACATACCCCCTCACCTTAGGTGCTTCCACAGATGGTATCTGGCAAACAAAAATAGCGAGCAAATTTGAGCTGTCCTTTTATACTCTATGTGCCCCACGCGCTTTCCCAGGAAATACTAACAATACTGTATATATAATCCCTTTCAGTGAAAAAATGGTACAGCCTAAAGTCTTCTCCCTAGGGGAAGCTTGGTAAGGTAGGATTCAAATCTGTTTAATGAAAGGTTCTGGATTTAAAAAAAATGTTTTATAAAAGGATTAGATTGTTGGGATCAAAAAGATCAGTTCCCTGCATAATCCTGGAGCTAGATCCCCAACTGGTGACAGAAGCTTTAATTGATTGATTGATTGATTTTTGGTTTTTTATTTGTTTGTTTTATTTTGGATGCAAAAGTTGACCAATAGTGTTGGACACTGGATAAGGAGCTGTGTAAGAATTAAAATAACAGCTTCGTCCTGTTCTTAGTGCCAACAGCAAATGGAAAAGTCATGATGTTGTGGTTCAGGGGTACTCAACCTTTTTTTCCTGCCAGGCCAGGTAAGCAGTATGCAACTGTCAGTGGGCTGGATCCTGCAGGTGGTCCTGATCTGGCACTGGGGCCAGCATGGTCAGTATCATCTGGCCACCTGGAGTGGGTTGCAGGGCATCCCAGCTGCAACCTCCTTATGCGGGGCATGGGGGTATGGCTTAGCCCTATGGGAGGGGGCAAGGGCATGGCTCAGCTCCAGTCTGGCCTGGTGGGGAAAAGGCAGTGTGAGATGGCCACACTGTGGAGAAAGGGGAAGGGGTGCAACCCATTTCCAATCCAGGTGCAGAGGAGGAGGCGTGGCATCTGGCAGTGCAGGATTTGGGGTTTGGGAATTGGGCAGGGATCATATTAATCGCCACCACTACCCTGCCACCAAATTTCCTGCACCATGGGAAGCCCTGTGGGCTAGTTGTGATGGTCCCATGAGCTGGAGGTTGAGCACCCCTGTCATAGTGCATTAGTATCCAAGAACAAAGACCATGTATAAATAAGTAGTATCATCTTTTCAGAATTTTCAAGAAAATGAAGTTTTATCCAAATCGCAACATTAAATGCTGCCATCAGGTATTAGCCTTATTCCAAAATAACTTTGGCACCTCACTGTTCTACCCTGACTGCAACTTTCCCATACTTCAGAAAAGGCCGCTTGATGGCTACACTCTCAAAAGAGATTAGTGGTTCTATCTGAGTTTAGAAGCTTTCTATAGTGAGACCCAATATTGTATTTTGAATTCAGACAATCCTCTCAATTGCCATAGCAATCATTACCTAAATAAATTAAAGAAATAGTCTTTCTTTAATTAAGCATCATAGCTCAGTCCTCAAGAGTTATGACAATCTCTGGGCAGAGTAGCCATGTTTTTTCTATTGATGGCCACCTGCCTGCAATATAGACATTCAACAAACTGTGCTTATTGGTGATCCAGTCTTAGCCACATCCATGTCTTTGCTGTTCACAAGAATTGTTTCTGTGCTTTTGTGATCAAAGACGATGACGGTGATATTAACTACCTTGTTTTGAACGGCCATATTTGAAGGGAGATCCAGATTGCTAGTTTGGACGCACACTTCTGTAAAAATCTTTTTTATGAAGAAGAATAGGATTTTTCTGTTAGTAATAGACACATCCCAACTTATAGATCATCTTGAACAGATGGAATTTCACATCTAGGGGCATGTATAGATAAAACGAGGGGCATGTGTGCATGACACTTTAAAGCGAGTTAAATGCTTTTGCACCACTTTAATGACATTGGTGTTTGCACATGTTGGCGGCGTATTGCGTATTAATTCCAGCCATTGCAGCACATTCAGCGGTGTAATGTGTCTTAAATGACTTTGGGGCGCAGCAAACTAAGTCCCCTCCAAGGGGCTTTAGTTTTTTGCCCTACAGCCACAGAGTGAAGCACTGGGCTCCGAGCAGCTCAGGGACTGTGCAGCCAGCCCGACAGCAGCCTGGGAAGGCAGGCTCCATCGAATGTTTGTTTTTCTTTTTTTTCTTTCCCTGGAGCCAGCCTGACTGCCTGCCTGCATGAGCTGCATGGGGACTCAGTCCTTCCCTTTGCAGCTGTGGGCCCCCTCCTGGGACCACCTGAGCCAGGTGCCTGTGGGCGGCTGCAGCCTGGGGGGTGCTACCGCTGCTGTGGAGGGAAGCACCAGCCCTCCCCCCCCACATTCCTGCAGCCCAGGGACCGTTCCACCTGCTGGCAGCTTGCCCTCCCCTCCCTGCCACTGGAGAGGCAGGTCAGACCCTTGTGTACACAACACAGGGGGTTACTTCACCCTAAATTGAAGCGGTGTTTTAAAAAATCCACTGGTTCAATTTAGGGTGAAGTAAACCCGCGTTTTGTCTGCGTATACCCTAAGGACTTAGGTTTACCACTTGTTGCAGTTTACTATGCTCTGCTATAGGAGAACTTATTAGACTTTGAAGGGAGAAAGGTACAGAGAAAGCAATCTATAACTTAAAAGAATATTTCCAATATTCTCAACTGGGGAGAATTTCAGGAAGCTGGGCATTTTTTTTTTTACTGTTAGTGGCTGACAAGGTTATTTCTCTCCCCAGCTGTAAGCAGGCTACAGTAAATGTCGTAATACATCTAAGCACCATGTCAATCAATTAATGAAATTCCTAGGTAAGCACAGATCATTTTTTTCTAATAAATGATCCACTCAGACTGTACATGGAGAGAAGGATATAAAATATTTGTTGAAAAGCTTCTAATTTGTGTCCGAGAGAGAGTAGAGCATTGTGAAGGTAGGGCAGAAGCTGGGAATGTACAACAAAAAAGCACTGTGCTACTTGTGATATGAATTCCCATTTCTGTTCTTAGTTTTGCTTTTATGTTTTTTTTCTCTCCATACATATGATTTTTTGTTGGTTTTATTAGATTTCATCCTCAGGACTGGGAAGCACCTGGTACAATGTAGGCTTTCATGAAATCTAAATAATACAAACTGAATAGGAGGAGGAGGGTTTTCATTTCACTCCCGTTGGCAGTTTGCATACAGAGAAAACACTGCAGCAGTAGAGAGTACTGGATCTGCCATAGGGGATCAGTTCACTGGCCTGTCTAGTTCCGTGTGCTGCCTCTAGCACTGGTTAATTGCTGATCATTCAGAGAAAGGTAGAAAAACAACCCCTTTTCACTGTGGTAATCAATTGTGGCAATCCGTATCTTTGAGAAAAATCATTTATTGCCTCTGTGGTCATCATCTTGCCCTGTGAAAACATTAGAGCAGTCAATATTTGCTGAATAAATTTGACATGTTTCTGGTTTTGGATGACTGCAATATTCCAGGAATAACTTCCTGCACTATTCAACAATTTATTGGCAGGTCATATAAAATGTTCAATAAATGCAAACAAGGTTGAAGTAGGGCTCTTTTTGCCTGAAAGTTTGTCTAACATCTCTCAACTGGACAGTTGGTCCAATAAAAGTTATCACCAAAAAAGCCTTGCTTGGACCATCGCACCTACAATAACATTCCAGTGCTACAATAAACGGAAGGTTTTGGTTTTTTTCTCATGTAGGTGTGCCATTGACCATCAGTACTCCAGAGGTATTTGATTAGAGACAAATTTGTAAAATGTTAAGATAACTTTCCAGTCTTCTCTTGCACAAAGGAGAAATGATTAGACTTAAACTGGAAACAGATGTTACCTTTGTGCTGTCGTAACTTTCACGATGGCACAAAGTGAAAGCAAATAGTCATCTGTGCCCATTGGCATGCCACAAATGCCACAAGAAAACATGGGGATAATTTATGTCTTTTTTTTTGCAGCAGACATTTATTTGCTTTATGGTGGGATAGTGCGGGAAGCCCAGAGCTGTGTGCATTCTCCAGGCAGCCCAGGCAGGGACTCCTGAGGCTTGAAGGGCCCTGTCCTGCATGTCCCAGGAGTTCCCATGCAGGATCAGGCCCCTCAAGCCCTGGCTTTACCTGCTTACAGAGACATGCCCTGGAAATTCCTGAGGGTGCATCCCTAAGTGGGGAACAGATCATCCAGTTCCTGCATGATCAATGGGTGGGATGATGGGCGATGTGTTATACCCAGTGAAGCTGATCAGTTGTGTTGGGACACATTCTGGCACAGCTGATCCATTTCATTTGGTAGCATCTATTTATATCATCAAGCAATAAACAGGTTATAACCCATTCCGATGTCTTCCACTTGCATACAACATATCACTCAGCTCACTCAACAACTTTAAATTCTTAATTCCACACTTTTTAAATATTTAGAAAGCTCCTAAATCTGTCTCTCAACAGTGTAAAAATGTCTTATTTTACCCACTCTTATGAAAACCTTTATTAAGTCACCTTCATAATCCTCTTTTTATATCAGCAAGAAACTAAACTTTCTTTACTCTTCTCATAAATTAGAATAATCAATCCAAGTTTCCTTTGCTTTGTGGTTCTACCATTATCCCTTTGCCTTGTGGTATATTAATCATCAAGGTTTGGATTAATGATTTCAGTTTTGTTTTTATAATAATCTCTTGTTGTTTTTCTATCTCGGTGTCCTCAGTGACTTTTCCATTTTGTGCATGTCCTCTGCTGCAGAACCATAGCCCTGATTGTATAATGATCAGTTAGACTGCTTGCATGAATAAATGCTCAATGAGATGAGCAAGGGTTGAAAAATCTGCTAAATCTTAACTGTCAGACCTATCAGGTTGGAGCTCAAAAGATAAGTGGACAATGTTATTGCTTTATTAAGATGGATACTACTTTGGTTTGTTGAATAAACAAGTGCTCTTTAAATCCTGTCATATGATATGTATGCTGAAATACACTTGAACAAAAGTTCATTCACTTTGTAATGAATGACTTGTGGTTATATAACACCTTGGGCCACAAATTGCTTTAGAGGCTCTGCTGCACTTAATCTATACCTTAAGAAAATCAGAAAATAAATTGAGACATTTAGAATAAAGAGTAATTGTGAGCAAGCCACAATTTGATCATGGATATTACACAAAAAGAAAGAGGCTTCTTTTTTCTTTCTTGTCAATTATTTGTTGTACTCCAGTAAGTTTATTTTAGTGACTCATAATAAATAGTGGACCCAAAACTGCAGAAGTCCATTGTTAGAAATATGTTTGGACAGAGACAAATATTTCCATCATTAATGATCAAAAAGTATAGAAAGGGGATGTAATAAAAATGATGGCTGATGGAGAACTGTGCTGACTGTAGTTTGGACTGCCCATAGGTGACATGTAGGGGGGAGACACAGGGTGGCATGGGCACCCCCTGAGATTTGGCTGCCGCCATCTTGTGCAGGTCGTTGCCAATCCCCACCCCCCCTTTGCTGTGGGTGAGCAGAGCTGCTCAGCTGGCAGCAGTCCTACAGTAGTTACATTTGTCACTGTGAAATTGTCTGCCCCACACCTTTTAATTTCATGCAGTCCTAAAAATTTAAATAAATAAAAAAGAAAATAAATGCTTAAAAATAAACATTGATAAATTCTGTCAAAAATATATAAAAATTAAAAATCAAATTGTGTCAAGCCTAATTACATCTATCCTCTGCCCCAGGAATAACCATATCTGAGTTCTGCATGCAGAACAAACCTCCCTAATGCAATAACAAGGAGAAAAAATTAGACTGTTTTGAACATTTTGTCCAATAATCTGCCATAGACAAAATGAAAGAAATGCTGATATTAGGATTTTTGAAATCCTAAATTAGTACCAGAACATTGATATAGACTCTGTTAAGGCTTTGAATCCCAAGACTAATCTGTAGATTCTTGGGTTGGTTCAAAAAAATAACAGCAATTTGAATCTGTTTTCATGACTATCAAGTTTATTCTACTGTTCCTTATATGAATTGTTCAGATGACCACAGGTTATTCACGAAAAATGTTGGCGACTCACAAAAGTGTTATGGGTGTTGGTATGAATACTATTTCATCTGAAATTTCAGAAGTGTGTTCACAACTTATTACTTTAATGGTAATTTTTTTCAGTAATTTAATTAGACACGTGTAAACAATTCCATGTAATTTAAAATTACAAGTCACTTACCACTAATAAGGCACTTACTAGTAATAAATGAACAATAAGAGATGAACTGCTTGCAGACAATGCACGAAGTAAAATTTGTTGATGTCAATCTGTCAGTGAATATTTACAGTTATAAAATCAAGATCTGATGACAAATGACTTACAACCCAGAAAAAAGAAGTGCTCAAGTAATTAATGAATTATTTGTGATAAATCCAGTGATTTGCCAGCTCTTTCATTTTGTGCAGAAGTGAGCAAAATGAAGAGACGTTCCTCCTAAACTTGGTTTAGAGTCTGAAGAGCAAAATGTTGTCAGGACCTGAGATTCAGTTCAGACACTGTAAGTTTTCAGAGCCAAATGAATCTGGATAAGTTTGAGTTAAAATTAATTTCAGCAAAGTTTGAGTTAGGCATTCCTGAACTCAAAGCTTTCAGTGGAAAATGTACTTTGTCAAGAGAATAACACAAAACCTGCACACTACTTTTATCAGTGCATCTCAAGATTGTTTTTCTAATGGGCTTATGCAAAGCTTAGAACTTGGGTCATATTTAATAGAAAATGTTGCCAACTCACGCAGTGGACCATGCATTCAATATGCAAATGCACTGTCTAAGCTTACCTTGCATTATATTGACGGGTGTTCCACCTTTCATTTGTATGTAGTTGTTCAAATCAATTCAAAGCGAGTTTGAAATGTTGTCTGAATTCTCCATTACCTTACTTGTTTAGATTAACACACCCTTTGCCCCTTGTTTAGACATTTACAGGGGCCAAGTGGAGGAAGATCAGACCCCTTTTGCATTATACTGTACAGTTATGCTCTACAAATAAAGGATTATAGCCTCTGTCTTGATTATTTTGCATAAAAGATAGGAAACAAGCAAATAGAAAATTAGGAACTTATGAAGAGTATGAGGTTCGTTGTATTTAGAGTCCCAAAATATGCAAATCATGCAATAGCACAACCTATCTAACCCAGAAGTCCAGTTTCTGTCTGATACACCCTTGGGCAGTTCGGCTTCTAAAAATGTATTCAGTTTTGTCTTGAACAAATTCACTTGACTTGCTTCTATTTTTGCCATTGCCAGCTTGTTGTGCCAACATTGATTTAAATAAGGGTACTTAAGGAGCGAAAACAGCGCTGCATGTGCTGAACTACTTTCTCCAATTTAAAGTTGAGCTGGATTTCCCCCTACCCCTGAGTGAATGGTAATATTGGGAACATTTGCCTAAAAAGACAGAAACTGCCCATTTTAGAAACTGGGATCTTGACTTCCATTCCTTTCTGTAAAAAATTCTGCATAAATTGTTTACATATTCATTCCTTTCTCACCTAATTCTGTGAGCTGCTTCAGGTTGCTGTTTCAGGTGCTTAGCAGTATCTTTAATAAGAGCCATCTCACTGATGCTCCCTCGAATGGACCATTTTTTTTTTTAAACTAAGCTTTCTTATAATTGGTCTCAAAATGGTGAATCATGTTATTTGCTCTGTGCAGTGTTTGAAACTTTTTCTTCAAAAATATGAATCAGAAAGGTTTTGGTGACATGTCTACACAGCAGTGGGAGACGTGGTTGTAGTAGTACTGGTACCGGTAGGTTTACCTGACTTAGATTTATCTCGTAGATCTGGCAGCAAGGCAGAAAAGACACAGTGGCACAAACTTCATCTACCCAGGGAAGTACAGTGGCCTCTCCAATAATTGTGCAGTAAATAATACCAGAGAAGCCAGAATGTTATTTTATCTTTAGCACTGCAAAGCACTTCCTAGCTTGCTGTTCACATTAAATCACCCCTTCATTACCTCTTTTTTCAAAAGGAGTTCAGTTCTATCTTTCTGTCTGTCTTCATGTCTCTCTCTCTCTCCCTTATGGTCCAGTGGTTAGTCAAGTCAATGAAGAACCTCCTATCGACTTTAGTGGCCTTTTGTCTCTCTTCACCTCCCACGCTATTGGAATGTCACTTTTATCCTCTTCCTCCTGTTTTTTAAATCAGTCTCATATGAACTGTTCTTGTCAATAACTGTTTCTTCCCATTAGGGACCAATTGATACAGAGTTGGTAAAAACAGGTGGATTTGTATTTGCCTAATACAGGCTGAACAAAGTTCTCCAGTGTTTTTCACTTCTCCCTTGAGGTGGGAAACAGGGGATGTTTGGCCAGAAGGTTTGGGAGGTAAGGGGAAGTAGATGAACTGAAGTAAATGCAATCAGTAGCACTGTGCAGCAGCTTATGACCCAAATTCAAGAAACACTACATGCATTCATGTATTTGCCTTGGCTGGGAGTCAGTGAAAGGGATGTTACTTAGCATTTTGAAGTCTTTGGCAACAAAACAACTACATGTGAATGATGTTGTAAGGAAGGATGTAGTACTGAGACAAAGATTTCATACAGATAATTTTTGGCTGTAGATCTGCAAGATTTGTATATATCCAGTGCAAACATCCAGACACTAACAGGGAAGTTCAAGCACACCCAAGGTATTCTTATTAACTTACAAAAATTTTGAAAACTGATTTGTCTCTTACACAGCTGCTCTGCTCATCTGCTAACAACTGCAATAGAATCTGGGAGGAAAATTAATAATTTTCTCCTCCTAAAAATCCCTCCCTCAGAATATTTTTCCTATGAAACCAATTAGCGTTAACTCTTTCCCACGGAACTGCTGTTGATAATTTACCATGAAGCACAAAGAGCCCATCTTTATAGCCCTGCTCTCCATTTTCACCATGTTGTTGCCTGATGCAATGTATTTAATTGTAGCTTAGGCTTGTCTCAATAAGTCCTGCTATTGCAGTTTGAGCAAGTATCTGGTCTGTTGCTGAAGTTCTTTGCCGTCAGTAGGAGTTTTCCAGTGTGAATCAGATTTCACAATATTAGCAATATTAACTTTTTCTCACAGTAGATTTGCATTATGTTCATCTGCAAGGCATGTGTTTATGCCTGTACATAGGTACAGAAAAACTTAAGTAACTGGAGGGTGCCCCCTAGCAGTGCCTCTCTTTTGTACTTTATCACGAAACTTCCATGTGCTAGAGGGCAACTTGAACTCACGAGCTTGAGTGTTTAGAAACGTTTTGTTCACAAATCTTAGGTTTTTGAATTGGGCAAAGGCAGGTGCAGCATACGGCAACCAACAATAGACTGCTGGTGCTGTGAGATCTGCTTTCATTTAGAAACAAAAAGCATGCTGAAATTAAGAGGAAGGAAATATCTATTATAGCTGTGCCAAATATTTTAATGCATAACATTAACACTGGCAAAAGAGGAAAGGACATTTAGATGTGGGGAGAGGATGGAACTCTAGGGAAAAGGTATATGAAAAGAATTAGAGGAACCCAGAAGGAATCTGCTCTACATTTGGACTTTCATGCTGTAAAATGCCTGCCAAGGGGAACTGAAAATGACTTTCTTATGTAACAACGGAGGGGTTTGATAATGTTGCACAAGCAGTTTAAAGCAGGCCCAGGGCTTTTGTGAGACTTCAGTACATGACAATAAAGGCTGACCAGGCTCTTGAAATGCCACCTCCATGGTTAGCAGAATACCGAGGTATTCAAAGTACAGTGCTGATCCTTTTGAGTGCAAACATAATACTATTATTATTATTATTATTATTACTACTACTACTATTACTACTGGGCCCAGGAGTTGATGTTGTGTAGGCAACAATCCTTTTTCTCAAGGCCCTAACCTACCATTACCATTGGGTCAAGCTTGGTGCAGGAAGAGGGTAAGAAGGAATTTCTGCCATTGATGACTTGCTCAAACCTTGACATTTCTATTTATCCTTCCTTTAGCATTTATGGCTGGGTAAGAGGACTGTTTGAACAAGGGTTTTTAAGTTGATTTGCTCTCGTGGCATATTCCTTCTACTCTGGTATGAGGACTAGAAGCAGGAGAACACAACTTCTGTCATTTCAAGGAGTGGCACTTATTTTATTCCCAAACTTACCCGAGTTCCTTACACACAGTGTCTGCTCAGTGCTCACTTTTATTATTAAAAATCATTTATATCAGAAATAAAGGATTATGAACCTGAGGCTCCAGAAATAGTAGAGAGAGAAGTGTCTCTTACTTAAGAGATGAATCCCACAGCAAATGTACTTCTTGGGTAGATAACTTTTTTCATATGTTTCATTTTGGTTTTTGTCTTGCATGCTGCATTTGAGGTGTGATTAATGGAGTTGTGACCTTGCCACTGTTGCATTAGGTGTCTTGGTGAGCCTGGCTTTACCTTCTTCCAGTTTGTTCATGTGACTATTAATTAAAAAGCTTACTATATTTTGGGGGGCCTAAAATGCTCCTGTCAGGCATGAATGTTTAATAAGAAATTAAGAGAACAGAATGGAGGCATTTGAAATGCACTACTTTAGGAGTCTGCTGTGTCTCGTACACTGAGCACCAGACCAATGAGTCTGTCAAACAGCAAATCAGTCAAGAAATTGGAACCTGCAAACTATTGTTGGAGGTTGAGTGATGAAGGAAGCTGCAGTGGTTTGGACACATCACAAGAAGGCTGGACACCCTTGCCAACACCCTAATGCAGGGTGCAGTGGAGGGACAAAGAAAAAGAGGGAGACCCAAGAAGAGCTGAGGGACCAACATTAAGGACTGGACGGGGCTTCAACTGACAAGAGTGCACAAGGTAGCCAAACACAGGGCAGAGTGGAGGGGGGGTTGTTACAGCATCTAAGGCAGGGGCGGGCAATTATTTCAAGCAGAGGGCCGCCTACTGAGTTTTGGCAAACCATCAAGGGCTGCATTGGTAGCCCCACCCCTTGACAGGTGCCCCGCCTCCTGGTTGCCCTCTTGGGACTGGAAGTCCAACCACCTAACCCTGACCTTTGCCACCAGAAGTCCCTTCCCTTGCCCCCCGCCCCGAATGACTACCTTCAGCAAGGGGTTTTGCCATCTCTGAACCAGAAAAATACCAAATTATATTCTAAAAAAATAAAAAATGAAGTACACATTCATTAATTTCATTTCAAAAAAATTTTTTTGTCCTGCTTTACATGTGTTTGTGTAGTGTACATAGAGGTGCTAGTATAATAGCTTAAAATGAAGTTTTACTCTTGTATATTGTGGGAGGGTGGGTATAGTGATGCATGTGTGTCTGTGATTTGTGGGGGGTGGATAGGTATGGGTGTGTGGGCTCTGTGTGTGTATGGGTTTTGTGGGGGAGGGTGGTTGGGGAGGGTTCATAGATTAATAGATTGTAAAGCCACAAGGGACCTCAGAAGATCATCGGGTCCAGCCCCTTGCACCAGACAGGAAAGATGACTAGGGGTCAGGTAACCCCAGCAAGGTGACTGTCTAGTCTCCTCTTGAAGATTTCCAGGGTAGGTGATCACACCACTTCTGGAGGGAGCTTATTCCACAGTCTGGACACCCTGACTGTGAAAAAGTTTTTCTTAATGTTGAGCCTGAATCGGTCTTCCAGGTGTTTGTGGTCATTACTCCTAGTTTTCCCCTTGGGTGCCCTGGTGAACAGTTGCTCACCAAGCCCTTGATGTACTCCCCTGGCGTAGCAGTAAGCTGCTACCAGGTCCCCCCTCAGCCTTCTCTTCCTCAGGCTGAAGAGTCCCAGATCCCTCAGCCTTTCCTTGTATGGCTTGCCTTTTATGATTCTGATCATACGGGTGGCTCTTTTTTGGACTCTCTCAAGCTTGTCTATGTCCTTGTTAAAGTGTAGTGCTCAGAACTGGATGCAGTACTCCAGCTGTGGTCTCACCAGTGCTGAATAGAGTGGGAGAATCACCTCCTTGGTTTTGCTGGAGATGCATCAATTGATGCACACCAGAGTATTATTTGCCCTACTGGCTACACCATCGCACTGCTGGCTCATATTCATACTGTGGTCTCTAATTACTCCCAGGTCCCTTTCATTCGTGTTGCTAGTCAGTTTGGTGCCGCTGAGCCTGTAGGTGTTTTGGGGGCTGCTCATCCTGAGGTGGAGCAGTTAACATTTCTCGATGTTGAACTTCATCAGGTTCCGTTCTTCCCAACCTGCTAGCCTGTCTATGTCTGCCTGTAACTGTAGCCTATCTTCAAGCGTGACCACACTTCCCAATAACGTGGTGTCATCTGTGAACCTGGCCAGTGAGCAATTCACTCCCACATCCAAATTGTTAATAAAGATGTTGAAAAGTACTAGATGGGGCACTGAGCCCTGTGGGACATCGCTGCCGACTTCTTGCCAGGATGACACAGATCTGTTCACTATGACTCTCAGGGTCCTATCGTGCAGTCAGTTTCTCACCTACCTGACTGTTTTGGAGTTAAGCCCACAATCCTCCAATTTTCTTGCAAGGACATCATGGGATACTAGAGCAAAGGCCTTTTGGAAGTCTAGGTATACAATGTCAACCTGTTCTCTCATGTCCAGGTGGTGAGTTATCTGGTCATAGAAGGAGATGAAGTTGGTAAGGCAAGACCTGCCCACAATAAAGCCACGCTGGCTGTCATTCAGAATCTTCCCTTCTGCAGATAGACTCCTTGATGAACTTTTCTAGGATTTTCCCTAGGATGGAAGTGAGGCTGATTGACTTATAGTTATTTGGGCCCTCCCTCCTGCCCTTCTTGTGGATGGGCACAACATTGGCCCTCTTCCAGTCCTCAAGAACTTCTCCAGAGTGCCACGAGTTGCGGAAGAGTTTTGCCAGGGGTTCCGTAATGACTTCAGCCAGCTCCTTCAGCACTCTTGGATGAAGATCATTTGGTCTTGCTGACTTGTATACAACTAATTTTATTAACTAGTCATGCACCAATTCTATGGCAATATAGGGAGCCAGTTATTCCTACCATACTCATCCTCTACTCTACCTGGCGTGGTTTTCCCCTTGGTCCTGTGAAAGACCGAGGCGAAGTAGTTATTCAGGAATTCACCTTTCTCCTGGTGTTACAGGCCAGCTGGGCACTGTGAGTGTATCAATTTTATCACAGGCCAACTGGGTTGTTTGATTCAGTTTTGGATTGAGAATCTTTGATAGATTGAATTGAATGCACACTGGAAATCTATCAAAGACAGGAATACCCAATAACCTGGGGGGGGCATTTCTCACAAGAAAACCACTCTCTCGCCAATCTCTCAGTCCTAATCCTCAAAGGAAACCTACAAAACACTTCTCAAGGATGAGCCTATGAACTCTACTTCATCAGCCTCCTGGATACTAAAAATCATGGACTAAATATAGGCATCAGATTTATGACACATTATAACCTGCCTGACATCTGTCTCCCCAGGTATCTCTCCACTATTTACCCCCCTTCTTTCCCCGCCCCTCCCCCAGCCTGTTTCTCACCCATTGACTTCTCAGTCTACATTTTCACTGACTACCTGTCTTATATGCATACCAGACCAGCCTCTGGCTTCTTTACTTTTCATTCTATCCAGAAAGAGCACATACCCACTGCTGAAACTTCCTTAGCCTGACGAAGGGATTTGGAACCCAAAAGCTTGCTTAATAATTGTTTTCCAACGATTTAAGTTGGTCTAATAAAAGATATTAGATTCACCCAAAAAACCTTGTCTGCCTATGAATGCCTTGAAGCACTAATAACACATACAGAATGGGTTTATTTTTCTATGTTTCATAGACCATGAGTATGCTACAAGGTGTCTTCCCAAAGTGTACTTGGAGCATTCTTAAAGGATTGCCTAACTGCATAGGACTGGAGGGATTTTAAGAAGTGCTTGCAGTACAGTATTTCTCCTGAGCATGGTGTTGGAGGTATTAAGGGTTATCATCTAGGCTAGGGGTGGGCAAAGTCACCCAGCCCATGGTGTCACCCAGCCCATGGTGACACCCAGTCCATTTCCCAGCTGCCACTGTTGGGCCATTCTTGCTGCCTGGGCAGCCTGGCCCATCCGCCTCGCACCCACTGCAGGGGGTGGTACCCATGTAGGCAGGTGCACAGCTGGGTTGCTGGGATGGGACTGCAGCCAGGAGCAAGATAGGTGGGCAGGGCCAGGGAGACCCTGGGATCTTGGGGAAGTGACATCACAGGGCTGGGACAGAGCCATGATCTGTCTGCATGCCCCTACAATGATCATAAGTGCTGAGGGAATTAGTAGAGGTCATTGTGGGACCCCTGGCACAGCTTTACGAGCACTCATGGTGTTCTGGTGTAGTGCCAGAGGACTGGAAAAGGGCCAATGTGGTTCCCATTTTCAAAAAAAGGAGGATGCAGGAAACTACAGGCCAGTTAGTCTTACCTCGATCCTGGGTAAGCTTTTTGAGAGAATTATCCTGGCGCATATCCACAAGGGGCCAGCAGGGGAGGTTATGCTTAGGGGCAACCAACATGGCTTCATTAAGGGCAAGTCCTATCCAACCAACCTGGTGGCCTTCTATGACCAGGTCACAAAATCCTTAGACACAGGGGTAGCAGTGGATGTAGTCTTTCTGGACTTCAGGAAGGCCTTCGACACTGTCTCTCACCCCATTCTCATTAAAAAGTAGGGAGTGTGGCGTCGACACCTACATAGTCAAATGGGTCGCTAACTGGCCAGAGGGCTGCACCCAGAGAGTGGTGGTGGATGGGTCATTTTCGACCTGGAGGGATGTCGGCAGTGGGGTCCCCCAGGGCTTGGTCCTCAGACCTGCACTGTTCAACATCTTCATCAGTGACTTGGACGAGGGGGTAAAAAGCACCCTATTCAAATTTGCTGATGACACTAAGATGTGGGGGATGCGAGCATGCTAGAAGGGAGGAATAGGCTGCAATTAGACCTAAACAGGTTACAGGGGTGGGCAGATGAGAACAGGATGGGTTTCAACACTGACAAGTGCAAGGTGCTGTACCTGGGGAGGAAGAACCTGCAGCATACCTACAGGCTGGAGAACTCCCTTCTTGTCAGTGCAGAGGCAGAAAAGGATCTTGGAGTCATTATTGATGCCAAAATGGACATGGGCCGACATTGTGGGGATGCGGTCAGGAAGGCCAACGACACCTTGTCATGCATCCACGGATACATCTCAATCAGGTCCAAGGATGTGATCCTCCCCCTCTATGCGGCACTGGTCAGGCCACAGTTGGAGTACTGCGTCCAGTTCTGGGCACTGCACTTCAGGAGGGATGTAGACAACATGGAGAGGGTCCAGAGGAGGGCCACTCGCATGATCAGGGGACAGCAGTGCAGGCTGTACGAGGAGAGGCTAAGGGACCTGAACCTGTTCAGCCTCCACAAGAGAAGGCTGAGGGGGGAATCTAGTGGCCTGTTACAAACTAGTCAGAGGGGACCAGCAGGTATTGGGAGAGTCCCTATTCCCCCGAGCACTACCAGGAGTGACTAGAAATAATGGTCACAAGCTGACAGAGGGTAGATTCAGACTAGACATCAGGAGGTGCTACTTCACTGTCAGGGCGGCTAGGATCTGGAAACAACTTCCAAGTGAAGTGATGCTGGCTCCTACTGTGAGGGTCTTTAAGAGGAGGTTAGATGTACATCTTGTTGGGGATGTTTGACCTCAGTACTCTTTCCTGCCATGGCAGGGGGTTGGACTTGATGATCTGCTCAGGTCCCTTCCGACCCTACCAACTATGAAACTATGAAGGCAAGGTCATGCAGGGAGGTGATCATGGCTCTGCTGTGGCCCCACACTGTCACCACCCCAAGATCCCTGCCCAGCCACACACCCTGCCCACATGGCTCCCAACGGGTCTTCATGGAGGCCTTGGGGAGTGACAGGGACATGAAAGAGTGAGGCCAGGGCAGAGCCCTGGTTCTGCGGCCCCATGCTATCACTGCTCCATGCTGTCATGGCCCTGTCACTCTCAGGTTCTCCATGAAGACCAGCTGGAGCCACACTGTTAGGGGCTACTGGGAAATGGAGACTGGATGGCAGCCGGATCCACCGTTTCACCACTTCTGATCTAGACTAAGGGCTTGGAGTTCAGTTCATAGGGTTGTCTTGAAATTTTGCTCCACTGGAGACTCCTGGCAGGCCATGAAGAATATGAAATGTTAGGTCAAGCAGAGTGAATGACAGGTTTTAATCCTGGAGAGGGTAAGAGTTAGTTTATCTTCCCAAGGCCGGAGGATAAACAATCATTATCCTGAAAGATCAACAATAAAAATGTGAACACTTCCTTCCTCAGAGCAGTTTCTTCTTTTTGTGTTTTGTATACTGCATGTTCAATTGTGGATGTGTTAGGTTCCTTTTATATACATACAGAGCTGGTAGGTGGTCATCATGGTAGTTGATATTTGGCTTTTATGCTGATTCTTCACAGTGAGGAACAATTGATGCCAAAGGGAATAGAGAATTCAGAGTGAAACCCCTTTACAAAATAAAGCCTTCAAATGTTTAGCTCCTACAAAGCTCATTGATTGTATTTGGCTCATAATGAAGTGGAGTGAAAGTCACCAGTTGTCTAAATAGATTGCAATGTCAATATGGCCAGTGCTGTTAGAGAGAAACATCTCCATCACTGAAATCTTTGGTGACAGGGCTGGTAGAAATGCTTTTATTATTAGATGGTATTTTTCTCCCCATGTTAATGTTAAAAGGTATTTGTGTAAGATGTGTGCTTTCAGGGCTTTTGCCTTTCGCTTTTATAGAAGCCAGGAAGCATTTTATTTTTCTCATACTTTATTGGAATTTGGGATTTTATTTTCCTTCCATGAAGCACTAGACATTGGCCACAGCTAGAGTTTTTAACTGGGGTGTTCTGGTGTTCCTGTTGGTACCAGGGAACCTCTCAGAGACTTGGATTTCTGCCCAGAACTGAATTGATCATCCAGATTTTTCTTCCAAGTTAGACTGCCAAGGACTGTCAGGTTTGTTTTCCTCTAATACGGGGTGTGGACCTCTTCTTTGGAACATTTAAGCCTGTGTTAACCTAATAACTTCCATTCCATTGCAGTGGTAGGGCATTGGTATAATCTTTGTTTGCCCTGTTTTCTATCTGTGGCATGGTAAAATGTGAGAGGTAGTTAGCTGTATTATCCTGAAGTCAGGCAGAAGCCAGGGTAGATTTGCAGCATATAGACCAAATAAATGTGTAAATTGATTGCAATCTATTTCATAGCTAGCCTGTTGAGACTGTCTACCCTACTTTCTGCCTAACTTCAGACTAACACAGCTAACTACTTCTCTGATCATGAATGGCACCAAGTCCAGCTGAATGAAATGGACTGCAATCAATCTATACATTTAGTTGGTCAATAAGGACCATGTGGCATGTTACATTTAGCATGTGTTAAACGCAGTTAAAATGCAAGCAACCAAGTGTTCAAGCAGAACACAAACTTAGCACGCTCATATTGTAGTAAAATTATGGCTTCTCATGCAAGGTGTATCTCCAGATCATGGTAAATAACACATGTTCAGCTATTTTTGGGCTGCTACATGAAGATGATAAAAGCAATTTGTTGTCCTCACAGCCATGACGTCAGCCAGGGACTCCTCTGCTGTACTCAGCCTGCAGGTGGGTTGAGGAAAGCCACATATCAGGAGGAAGTATCCTTTTATTTGCTATGTTCCTCCAGATTCAAGTAGAAAGCCAGGTGCCCACATCCCTGGAGGGTTCTGGGACTGGGACTGACACTCATCTGATTGTCAGTCCTAGTCCCACCATTGCCCCAGGCCAATTCAAGACTTCCATCCAGTGACAGACAATCATTGAATGGCACATGTTAGGCCCCTAACAGACATTAAAGGTGTGATGGGATCTGATGACAATCACGCTTCCTGCAATGCCTTCACTGGTAAGAAGCAAGCTTGACTTCCGGCCAGGGGAGTGCACCATGCATTCCCTTATCTGGAAGCCCTGGTCAGATGATCTGAGTTTTCAGCCTCAGGAGCACATGGCACATTTCCCTAGCTGGGAGCTCTGATCAGTTGACCAGGGCTCCCAGCTGTGGGATTGCATGGTATGCTCTCTGGCTGGGAGCCCCAGTCAGCTGACAGGGCCTTCCAGCCTCTGGGGCACATGGGAGTCTTGAAAGGCTCCTGTGTATTCCAGAGGCTTGGCATTGGCCACCTGTTCAATTAAAGGCATGATCAGAGCAAGCCACAAAGATACTACATACATTTCGTATAATAATTTTCTAGCTTATTCCTGTTTGTTATCATACCATTAATTGATTGAATGTGTGGCCAGGTAACTGCCTAGGACATGATTAACCAGTTAATCATATCTTAAGTGTAATGTCTATCAAGGGCCTCAAGAAATTGTAGTAAATATTACTGTGCAACTGCTCAGAGCAGATTCTAACTTTAATACCAGAGATTTAACATGTATTAAGTGTCCTGTGTAACAAAGCCCCAAGGTGCAAATTACCTCGCCTTCTGCATATTATAAAGTATCTTCGATTTTGTTTTATGAACACGTTTTATTGTCCAAGATGAAGGACTGAGCGGACATTTTTTTAGCACTCTGGATAAATAGTTGTCTGCAAATGTGGGGGACAAGCCCCTTCTGCATATTTTAACTGATTGGACAAAAAGATTCTAGAGTATTCTAATATTATAAAAGCTTAAGTTGGCTTCCCCACCCCACTCCCTGTAAGAGGCAGAACAGCAGCAGCATGGGGGATTAGGTGGCGGCACTCCATCCCGGCCCCCACCACCCCGCGCCCCCCATCATTCTTGATGGACAGTTGGCTATTTGGCTAATAACGATTGAATACTCTTCAGGTCTTTTATTACTGGGTCAAATCTAGTCCACGACAGTTGTTAATAAAGGTTGTTACTGTCTGGTTTCTGTTTGGTGCTCAGTGGGCGTGTCTACCTGGGTATTTACTGTGCAGTAAGTAACTGTGCAGTAAGCAGCTCTACACTGGTATCAACATGTGCAGGCATTACAATGCAGTAAAGCTGTGTGCGGACTGACTTGGGACTAAAGTTAGTCCCAAGTCAATCAATGCAAACAGGGTTACTGTGCAGTAAATCGTCTACATGTGCTTTACTGTGCAGTAACAAGGTCCAAGTCAGCGTGAGTCACCATAGTTGGTGTGCAGTACAGGCACCAGGGCTGTCCCTACAGGGGGTTGAATTGGGGCAACTGCTCCAGGCCCCGTGCTTTGGGGGGCCCCGCAGAGTTGGGCGGAATGGCGACTCTGCGTCCAGCTGCTCACTGCTGCGAATGCTGTCATTGTCTTCGGGTTCGCGATCGGAGCAGGGGCGGGGCCCCGCATGGCCTTTTTTGCCCCAGGCCCCGCACCCTACTTGGGTCACCTCTGACAGGCGCACACACATGTAGATGCGTGCCTATACTGAATAGTACTTTTTGGTTACTGCGCAGTAACGGTGCATATGTAGACGTGTCCAGTGTGAAATAATTATTGCAGTCTCTAACACAAGAATTAAATGAATGCCCATATCACAAAACCTACAACCAAAGTTTAGCACTATGTATAGGAAAGAAGCCAAAAGCTCCATATCTCAATGACCTTGTAAACTGGCCTCTGTCATAATTTAAGAACATTAATGGAACATCCTGATACTTTGCAGTTTTGGCATCCACACATCTGCTTGTATCTTTTGCAAGTGGGAGAGATAATTAATGAGGTGGAAGCAGGATGGTTGCATTTGTGATTGTTGCACATGTTCTCCATAACTGTGCTATGATGGAAAAGATGGAAAATCCTTATTTCCTTATATGAACTCTACATGCAACCTCCATATACTGGATAGTAACAACCATATTTTTTTATGAATCATGAATAGAATCTTTCTGAGTCTTGCACAGAGAAACTGAGGAAATAACAATAGCCTATGTGCATAAGTGTGTGTGGCATCTGTAGATCCTGAGCTGTGAAACAGAACATACTTAAAAAGCCATAAGGAAAATAAAGGTGTCTACAAGCAGCACTTCTCTCCTCTCTCTCTCTCTCCCCCTCCCCACTTCTTAATAATTTTTTTTTCTTCTAAAAATACTTTTTGTAATATTTTTTCTCCAGTGTTGAGGGAGAAAACTGGAACAGGTGTTTTCTTTGTTCCACATATATATTAAAACCCTTGCCATGACACCAAAAGTCTTTAATCTCCAGACTAATGCTTAGTGACACTTGCTAGAAATGGAGTTTTGAATCCTACATCATTTTTTAAAAATCTTTTGGTGATTGAACTCTTGCTTTTGAAATCTACTAAAATCCCAGTGTCATGCAGCCTGCTGGTATGATAGGAATTTATTGTATCAGTCTACCAACTCTATCTCTACCTACAAAGGGACTCATTGGACCTGAAGTTTTTTCCTTCCTATTGAGGTCTCAGTTGGAGCAGTAATTGTTTGCCCTTAAATATAGCTGCTGTACCTGGACTGAAAAAAGCAACTGCTGCAGCAGTGTTCAATTGTTACCTAGGGAGAGCTCTTTTGAGCTAGCCATGTTCAGACCTGCTAAATTGAATCTAAATACTAGCAGGCTCCATCAGAAATAGCAACATAACAGCATGACATTGTGGCATGGTTTTTTTGAGGCATTGCTATAAAATCACAAAAACTCAACATTTGGTGCCACAGATCTAGTAGAGCCCTTGCCCTAGAACCCCAATTTCAAGAGTGAAGGAAGTAGTTCAAATCCATTTTCATATCATTCTATAATTCCCCACCTTTTGTTTGTTGGCACCAGAGGGAGATGCAGCCGGGCAAAATGTGAATTGGAGGGTTGTGCAGAGTAAATACAAAGATAAAATACCGGAAGCCCAATCAATAAAACATAAATAAATAAATATAGCAATATGGTAACGTCAAATGCCTTTTGCCTATTTTTTCCTGAAGTCATGTTGATCTTAGTAAATTCAAACATCAAGGCTGGAATTAATAAAAAAGCAATTTTGAAGTACAGATGTGGACTAGCTGTACAGCAATAACTTAGGAAACATGTGGGTGTTCATTTTGCCTTCGAATATTTTAATGTCCCTATTGGAGATCAAAATGTTTTGTACATACTTGGCAATTAAAGTTTCAGGGTTGTCAATGTCATTTCACAGTGTACCATGGAAAAGTCAGGATGGTAACATCTCGTTAATAAAGGGAGGCAGGAAGAGGAGGAGTGATCAGATGAGATAACAGTGCACACCAGCAACATCCTTTAAAGCAGCTCAGTGACAAGAACAGAAAAATATAAGAAGCATCAGTAAAAAGGAAATAGTGTCAGCTTCCACCAAACATCTACTAACACAGCAAACCCCAAAAAACAAATTCATGCTGGTTAAGTGAGTTATTTATCTCAGCTGCATGAATGTAACATAGGGTATGTGTTACCAACTCTTGCCCTTATGTTAGGTAACACTGGATGTGTCTACACAAGTTGCTTTACTGTGCAGTAGATTAATCTACTGCACAGTAAAGTGTCAGTATGTAATTGTGTGCAGGAGCTACTGCACAGTAAATTAGTCTACTGCATGGTTTTCAGGTAGTAGATTTATCATGCAGTAGCTACTGTGCCAGTAGTGCATGATTATATAGCTGATGGGGAGTTAACTTCTCCCAGTCAGCACAACTGCCTGCTGCCAGGGCTGGCTGGGGCAGGACAATATCCCCTGCCCCCACAGCAAGCAGCTCCCAGCCCCAGCTCTGAGATTGGAGCCAGGGCTGGGACATTGCCCCCTGCCCCAGGCAGCTGCTGGGGGCTATCTCCAAGACTGGCTTGGAGCAGCTTGTTGCAGGGGCAGGGGACATTGCCCAGCCTCCCTGCCCCCCCCACCCCGAGATCAGAGTAGGGGGCTGAGCAGCAGGCAGGGGGAGGAGAGACAGCTGCCCCTCCAGAGCCCAGGGCCCCCTGCCAGCCCAGACATCACCCTGCAGGAGCCTAGAGCTCCCCCTGGCTGCCATATGGTAGTAGAGAAGGACAGGAGCATCCCTGCCCTGAAGTGTTCTGGTTGGGAGCAAATTTTACTGCGCAGTAAGCTTTCTGTACATTAATTGCACATGTAGATGTGCCCAGTAGGGGATAGTTTAGAATGGTTGAATAGAATAAGTGACAGATGGAGAAATAATCATGTGAGCTGTACGTAATCATTTAAATTAAATGTAAAGATCAAATGTAGAATATTATTTGGCTTCATATGCAGGGTAATGTAGCCCCTTGGAAAGCAACTAGAAGGTCAGAGGAATGTTATTCAGAATACATCTAAGCTGATGGAGAAATACCTTCTGTAAATGCATTACTTTTAATGACTGTGATCTCATAGCTGGAAATGGATATAACAAGAATCTGTTTTAGGGATGGGGAGGTTGCCTTGGTCATCTTCCAAAAACCGCCCTATATAAATATATTAGGCCTCAATCTAGTTAAGCACTTAAACACACAATTAACTTTTAAGTAAATGAGTAGTCCCATTGAGTTCATACATCTTTCATTTAATGAATGAGTTTTCATTTAATTGCATCTCGAGTAGAGCCAGGGAGGTGATCCTCCCCCTCTATGCGACGCTGGTCAGGCCGCAGCTGGAGTATTGTGTCCAGTTCTGTGCGCCCCATTTCAGGAGGGATGTGGACAACATGGAGAGGGTCCAGAGGAGGGCCACCCGCATGATCCGGGGACAACAGGGCAGACCCTACAGTGAGAGACTGCGGGACTTGAACCTGTTCAGCCTTCACAAGAGAAGGCTGAGGGGGGACCTGGTGACCGTCTATAAACTCACTAGGGGGAACCAGAAGGGTTTGGGGGAGATGCTGTTTCCCCTAGCCCCTGCTGGCATAACAAGGAATAATGGGCACAAGTTGATGGAGAGGAGGTACAGATTGGACATCCGAAAAAACTACTTCACAGTTAGGGCGGCTAGGAGCTGGAACCAACTTCCAAGGGAGGTGGTGCTGGCCCCTACCCTGGGGATCTTTAAGAAGAGGCTGGATACTTACCTGGCTGGACTCATTTGAGTCCCGTTTTTGTTTTTAGGGTGAGTGGTTTTTTTTTTTGGGTTGTTCTCCCGCCCTGGCGGGGGGTCGGGTTAGAAGATCTATTAGGTCCCTTCCGACCCTGAAACTATGAAACTATGAAACTATAATGAATGATGACACTAATGAGGTAAAAGAAAGGAAAGACAGGGAACAGGCCTTCTGTTTGGTCACTTTATTCTCTCCCATTTTGTGTATAGTTAAAATCTTAAGGTTTATATGCTGGAAAGACGTTGTATCCATAATTTATTTGAGGATTTTCATTTTTAAGAACACAGGGATGAGGATCCTTCGGCAGAGCAATTGTTAGGTGAGTTTTTAACATTTTTGTAAAAGTTATTACCCAGTGTTTTGGAGAAGATGCTTACAAAAGTGGAAGAGTATTTTTAGCAGCAATTGGAGTACTAAGATTTTATGGATTCCTTTAGGCTGCAGTGTGCCTTAGAAGTTGCACCAGGCAGCAATTGTATAGGGAACGCAGACGCCCCCCTGTACAAGGGTTTGGCACTTCAGATCCAGGTGCAGACCTCTAGCTAACAAATGTTTTTACAATGAAAGAAATGGACAAAAGGAGCTTTAAATTTAAAGTCTGACCTTAGACAGTCTGTCCTCCTAGATCTGCTAGTGATAATACACACAAGATTTCTGGTTAATCAATAAATGAATTATGCTCTCTGTTTCCAAAACCGTTCTTCAGTCTATTTTATACTGATGAGATCCTGGAAGCTAGGAGTGTGGAGCATCTGCTATTATTCTTAAGGAAGAGGCTTCCCAACAGAGTTCATCAAGGTCACCGTCCTTGTAGGAGGCTGTAGATGTGTCTGAAGGGGAGAACTGGTAGCTGCAGGCTGTACCTATCAGTTTGTTCTGCCTTCTGTGATGTTAAAAACCAACTTGTTTTCTTAATTCAAATGCAAGGTCCATGTGCAGTATATTGGAAGATCACTACAAGTTAGGGTTAGACAGCTGAGCAAGTGGCAGAAAAAAAGAAATACGTTAAAGCCCGAGTTCCTTATTTTTATATTGCATGTGAACTCTCTTCACCTTTCTTAGTGGCCGTTCAAAACACTGTGTTCATTAGTAGAAATGGAAAACAACATGGAGGGGAAGCATTGATAGAAAGTGCAGAAACTGATCTGATAAGCCATAATACTTCCATGGGGTCATATTGTATAGAATAGATAGAATTTTTTTTATCTTGATGCTACTAGACTATAAGTAATTTCATACCTAAAATACTGTTTATGTGGGGGATGTGGAAACACATAATGTTCATTTTATGATCTGTTAAGGAGCACCATGTTTTTTCCCAAATAAACATTTTTCCCTTGATTTTCTTTTTAAGGAATATCTATTTATCTATTCTATAATTTATAATTATTTATAATTTATCTATTCTAATTTTTTTCAGACATACCAAAATTTCACTTTTAAAAATAAACTTTTTAGATTTTAAAACATGGATCAAGATAAGCACAGGAAACTCGCTCTATTTTTTTCTTGTAATATTATATTCCAGCTTCTTTAAATAATTTGAAAGTGGGGTAATGCACTCCTCTCTTGACATGTTTCTGACAAAACTCAACATGGAGTACTTGTTAGAACAGATTATTAAAAAGTACTATGCCAATACTGGAAGTACTGGCATAAATGTCATAAAGAAAATGCTAAAAGTATTGCTGTAATACCCATAATGCCATAGCTGTAGAGTCCTGTTTAGCAACTCCTTTACGACAGTATAAACTCATTTGGAAACTTAAATTACTTTGAGTGATAATGATTAAATTTTTTTTTTACAAAAGTCCCACATGGCACATACCAGCCTTCAATAAAATAATTCAAAAATAATTAGCAGGAAGCAACAGAATACTTGAGGGAATTGTAGGAAATGAATCACTAAAGTTATGAGGACTAATTCATCGTGGGTATAGTTCTACTGACTTCATTATGTATGTGGAATTATATTACCTACCTAAATGCATCAAGCACATGCTGAGAAATTTCACCTTTTCAACTGATCCATCATGCCTTGCCTCATTCCTTCTGTGATGCGCAGACAGCCGGACCTTGCTATAATCTACACAGATGGTAGAATTAGCCACCGTGTTCAGATATATATGAACAGTAACTTAAGTGTTATTAATCATGTATCATAAGGCAGGATCAAGCATGCCAGAATGCGATGGGGTATGTATATGCTTCTCATTGCTCCCTCTACTAGGAAGTCAGGATGCACACATGGGGACACTCGCATCAGCTCCAGTCTTGCAAACACTTTCATGTACAAGTTATTTAATTGCTCTTTGTGTGATGACTTGTGTGCAAGTATTTGCCTTAATATGCAATACACTACACCCAAATTATAATTTTTTCTGTCATGAAACTGAATTTAAAATAAAGATCTAAATTTCAAAATCAGTAATTTATTTAACCTGTTTTGCTGAAAGCTGATCGGAAGGCTTAAAATATATTGGTTTTTCCCTGCTTAGGATGCATAATAATCTTGTTATACTGAATATGCTCTGTTCTGGATTCAAATACCGAACATCCCTGTTGTACAGTAGGATTTAGGCTTGTACAGGAAGCTGATTTTTTGGGAAAGGGATGATGATGGGATTATGCTATTAAAATCACAAGTATTTGTGTAAGTGGTACATCACATGCATTCACCTGGACTATTCCCAGAAGCAAGCATCTTGGTCATCTACAGAAACAAATCTTTGCTTCACTTACATGCAACTAACAGTGCCTACTACTCCTGAAATACAGGAAATGCTCCAGGAAAGCTAAATAGTGTATCCTTTTGATCCTACCCCTCGTGTGTAATGCAACTGTTCAGTTTATTTCTGTACAAATAAATAAATAAATCTAGATTTCTGTATTAACTGCAAGAAAAGAATATAATTTTTTAAATGATGCAGCATAAGTTTAACATTATTTGTTTATAGCGCCTCAAAAAGATGCTTCACTTAATTGCATACAGCATATGTACTGAATACAAACAATATTCTAAGAAACTATTTCTTCCAGTAAACTCATTTGTGTATTTTAATACCAAACCAGAATCTCTGCACATTTATCTGCCCATGCACTTATTTGTAAATCACAAATGTAAGGCTTTATTAATGTAGATTTTTGCTTATGTTTATTTGCACATGTAAGTACAGTATGTCTTTATGAATCCACTTTTTAATTTTCTTGAAAAAGTACCTGCGAGTATGCACCAATATGGAGATTTCTACAAAGATTTTGCAGTCTTCTGAATGTTATTTGAAAATGAGGCCATAAACATTTTCATTTAGAAACAAGGGGCCTAATGCTACCGGGTACTGAACAAATTCAGATGGCATTCAAGTGGGGGGGGAACTTGAACATCCATCTATAAAATATTTTCAAACATCTGATAAAATGTGGCTTTTTCAACATTTTATTTGGAAAAGGTGGATGATGAAAACAGGTGGACTACAATAAGAAACAAAAGGACTGAAGGGGATTAAAAGATTAAAGAGAAGAGGAGAAAGTGCTTGTGTCCTCCATTTTGTAATCTGTGAATTTACAGCTCAGATGTCAGGAATGTGGAAATCCTGGAAATATCCTGGAGCACTGTATCTGAATACATAGGCCACGTCCCCATGAGTGGGAATGTGTGCTTCCCTGGAGACAAGTAGCAGCGGCTCACCTTGTGCCACTGCAACGTGTCTTGGGGGAATGCCTGTGCCACCTGTGATCTGGTGCAAAGCAGGTTACCCCAGGTGGGGTAGCGGAGGCTGAGGCCAGTAACTGTGTTGGCCCCAACAGCCTTATCTGGGGTCTTCAGGGAGCTGCAGCCACGGTGATCCTGCAGTAGGGAGCCTGGCCAGCAGCCAGTGTGTGGCTCCAGCCGGCCAGGCTCTAGGTTTTGGTGGCACGCGCTGCCACCACATGCACCACCCACTTTTTTTTGGCATGGGCTTTTATGACCCCAGGATTTCCCAGGGTCAAGAAAATTCCATGCGTTGCAAAGTAGCAGCACGGGGAACACCTACATGTGCAGTGTGTGGCGCCACAAATGGATCTGTGATGTCACATACTGGTGGTCCACGCTCATGTGGATGTGGCCTTAAAATCATTAGGAGTTTGGTTTGGAGTATAAACTCAACTGTCCAAGCATGTTGCTTAAAGCTAGAGCCAGTTGGGAATGTGCCAATGAAACAATTGTTCAGTGAAAATATAGATTCATCAACGTTGAAACATTTTGTGGAAATATACTTGATGATGAAACTAATTGGAGAGGACTTTTTCAGGTCCAGGTTGGAATTTCTAATGTGTGTCAGAGAGAGACCCAATATAGAATAGTTAGTAGCTCAGTAATTATGGTACATGCATAAATGGGATGTCAGATACCCACATTCAAGTTCCTCGTCTGAACCAAAAAGAGTAGTAATTACATAGGTCGTACATATCCCAAGAGAATCTCCTAACAAATTGGCTCTATAGAGGGGCCTTTCCATGTTTTTTTTTTCCCCTTAAGGAACTTCAAAAGGTCACAGGTTGATTCTGACGTGGAACATGAACATTTTTGAAATTTCAGATCATTGTGAAATATGAAAGCTTTTGTCTGATGTACTTCAAACAATAAAAAATTGAATCTCCTTTGGCATAAGTTGTTGCTTTCAGTGTAACCACACTGACCAACTCTAGTTTAGGATCCAGACCAGAATATCTACTTATTGGAATGTATTTTGTCATAGAAACTCTTCCCAAAGTTAAAGATTGGGGAAACTTTTCCTTCTTTATTGTATGTAAGTTTAATGCTTATGAGAAGTGCTAGAATGATATAATTTAAGTCCTCGGTGTACCTTGCCTACAGCTATGGCATTACAATTTGCAGTGTTAGCTTGATTCACATTACAGTCTTCATGTGGCTCAGTTCTGTGTAGGGGCAAGAAGCCTGCTTATTCTTCATGGCCAGTTGAAGTGCCTTGTTGGCTACGAATGCTAGTAATGTGCTCACTGTAGTAGTAGCTTTTGTTAGAAGGTTAAATGTCCAGGAGGAACAGGAATGAATTTATCGACTTGTGTTAGGTAAGTCACAGGATGTCATGAGATGGTTACGTCTTTGAACTGTAGGCCTGGAAGCAAATGTGGGGTTTGGATATGGACAGATGAGGAAGAAAAATTGTCTTCTTTGAACTTTTACATGGGGTCATGTTCAGTAAGAAAGAAATTGCTATTTCTGCAGAATTCTACATGATTGGTGGACAATTCAGAATTTGTTTGGCAGGTGTTCCTAGTAGAGATAATATTAATTCTCTTAATAGCTTGGTAGAATACTCTAACCATAAACAGAGGTTATGTGTGTAAAAATGAAACAGATGTGCAAGACATGGAAAGATAGAATAATTAACTAAGCATATATAAAAGAAGGGTAGCAAGATCAGAAGATGCCTAAAATATATTTAAAGGACCTTTTTTAAGTTTGTGATTGGCAGGCTCTGGATATTTTATAATCTGTAACATAATCACATACTAAATTACCATTCAGCAAAATTGAGAAAAGAGTATTATAAACCTGAGGGATTTGTTTGTCTCCTTCTTTTTCGTCAATAGAATGTCAGCCCAGTTTCTGGATTTTTTAACTTCTATTCTGTGTCCCTAGTGCTAATTCTGCATGCCTTTATGTTGATAGATGGGATGAGGGCTCTTCCCTGCAGGAACTCAGTTGGCACTTGCAGTGATGGCTGTTCCCAGCAGACGTCAGTTCTGGAATGTGGCAGGGGATCCCCTTCCAGCAGTCAAGTGTGACACCGGAAATATTAGTAGCTATTAATACTACTTGTATTTTTATATTTAAAATTTGGCAAGTGTAATGCTTTCAGGTGCAAGCTGAACCAAAGTGTTATTGTGGATGCTGGCAGAAGACCAGGCAGATGACTTGATCTGGCAAAACCTATCTTCCTTCACTCAGTCTCTCTCTATATATTCAGTAGAATAATTGAGGCATTGCAGTGGCTTTCATTCAAAGAAAAAATTCTATCAAGGCATTGGTGATGCAGCAGACTATGAAAATTAAGTTTGAGAAATTGAATTCCTGGAGGTAATTAAGTCCTCCTAAGTATATGGATGAAGACGATAAAATATGTATTCTGCCATAGTAAAGAAAAAGTTTATAATAAATCACCTTGTCATCACAAGTCTATAGTGAACCAATTTGATGGTAGAAGGATGGGGGGGCTTGTTCTTTTTTGTTGGTGAAGGAACTGATTTTGCTGATTTAGGAATCTGCCTGTATAGATTAAGCAGTCTTTGCAGATGTATCTCTGTCTGTCTCTTTCATGCTGTCTCTCTCTGTCTTTTTCTCAGAGTATATATCTATCTGTGTGTGTGTGTGTGTGGTGGGGGGGGCCCCCCCCACCACACACACACACACAGATTTGGTAACTTGAGAATTAGTCTCCTGATCGCCTTTTTTTGTCTTCTGGTCTGTTTTTTCTCAGGAGATGCATTTTTTGCAGCTTTCAGTGATTCCCAAACTAGAAAGCTGTTTTTATAACATAGATTCATAGATGCTAGGGTCAGCAGGGACCTCAATAGATCATCGAGTCCGACCCCCTGCATAGGCAGGAAAGAGT
>NW_005842884.1:397565-411257 GCF_000455745.1 Alligator sinensis
AGCAGGTCATTTCCTAGGCAGTAGGTGTGCTGGACATTTTTCCTCCCTAGGTGCAGCACTTTGCATTTCTCCTTGTTGAATTGCATTCTGTTGTTTTCTGCCCATATGTCCAACCTGTCCAGGTCTGCTTGTAGTTGTTTCCTGCCCTCCAGCGTGTCCACTTCTCCCCACAGTTTTGTGTCATCTGCAAACTTGGACAGAGTACACTTCACTCCCTTGTCCAAGTCACTGATGAAGATATTGAAGAGTATCGGTCCAAGGACCGAGCCCTGCGGGACCCCACTGCCCACACCCTTCCAGGTCGATACCGACCCATCCACTACGACTCTCTGGGTGCGACCCTCTAGCCAATTCGCCACCCACCGGACCGTGTAGTCATCCAAGTCACAGCCTCTTAACTTGTTCACCAGTATGGTGTGGGATACTGTATTGAAGGCCTTCCTGAAGTCTAAGTACATGACATCCACCCCTACTCCTGTGTCCAGGCATTTCATAACCTGGCCGTAAAAAGAGACTAGATTAGTCAGGCATGATCTACCTGCTACGAACCTGTGCTGTATACAGTATAACAGTATAACTTCTATTTTTTTTACATGATTCTCTCTACCTCGAGGTAGCAAGGAAGCTGGTGATATATGTTGGATGGGAGAGTATTTGCTGTAGAGCACCAGAGGAGTAATAGGGCAGCTCCATTTGCTGGGCATTGGCAGTGCACAGGGCTGCGCTGGTTGCTGTGCTACCACCAGCAGCTAATTTTGCCTTCCAGCATCTTCCCCCACTCTCAAAGACTCCCTAAAGGCAGCACCTGTGGCCATTGCACCAGGCAACCCTCCTCAATTGTGCTACTGTCCAGAGCCAGTCCTAGAGCTGTGCAGATGGTGCTTCTGCATGTTGTTGCAGTTGTTAAATCTGTAGTGCACTTCGAGACTTGGTGCTGTGACCTTACTGTTTATATGTGAGGTGAAACACTTTATTTTTAAAAAGTATGAAATGCAGGAACAGGTTGGTAAGGTCAGGGTGCATCGCAGGAGTGAGACACATACACAGTATGGTGGATTTAGAAAGGACAAATCAGCACTTGACCAGCAAGCTGGATGGTTCTTTTTTGTGTAACATTTGATGATTACAGGGTCATTTTGTTCCTTACAAAAATTTGAATTTCATTCTTTCTTCCTGACAGACGTAACTTTCTCAGTGTCCTTGCAAAAGGGTGATTCCTTTTGAGACCATGAAATGGAGGTGTTGCCTGTTTGTCGAGGCTAGGTAGAGACATTACACTTAATTTGAATTAAGTGCACAGAAAGCACTTTAAAGCCATAACAGAACAAATGGTCACAGTCTTTAAAATAATTAAAAAATGGTGGATCCCACTGTAAGTTAACCCTCAATGGATGTGGTATTAGACTAATACACTTTAGGTTAGAGTGCTTTATTGATCATCTGTACCACATCCATCACACTTCATTGTAGGTCACATTCTTCTGTCATCCCAGGGACCTCTTGCTGAGTGGCTTGCTAGCCTTGGCCAGTGCTCATTTGCTCCAGGCAAGCAGTGGCCCAGCCCTGTCCCCAGGGTATTACAGAGAGAAGAGAGAAAAGGCTCTGTCTCGGACTTGTGCAGCCGGGCAGGGGTATGGGGGAATGGAACTTCTCTTCTGCACAGACCTGTTTCCCACCAAGCCCCACGCCCACATCATGAGGGTCCCCCCATAGTTTGCTGGCTGGAGTCTCTGAGGGGAAGGCCAGGTCTTTATGGCATGGGGGCTCCCTTCCTCCTCCCCAGCCTCTTGACTGCTGCAGCCAGGATTTGCAGTGCAGGGCTGCTTTATCTGACTTTTCACTGCACAAGCAACATGGGCTGGAGTGGGAGAGTGAAGTGGACCTGGGGAGCATATATGCTGAAGTCTGGGGCTGGCAGAGGACTTCCTCCCTGACAGCTGCTGGGGGAAGGGGCTCAAGGACAGAGCTATTATTGATCCCAGTGAGGAGTGGTATAAGGCTACTGAACAGAAGCAGGAGACCAGGGGCCCACTGCCTGAGAGGGACATACTGAGATAAGGGCCAGGAGCCCAGTGCCTGGGAGGGGCATGAGATAGGGGCCAAGAGCCTGGTGCCAGAAGAGTGCAACCCTACAGGGTGAAGGGCCTGATGGACAGAAGCCAGGGCCTTGGAGATTGAAGGTTATTAGGGTGAAGCTAGTGCCTCAAAACCAGGCCTGATATAGTGGGCCTAAGCAAACCAGCCTAGTGAGATTGAAAGGGGTGGAGGCTGAGGAAGCCAAGACCTCAGTAGGGGAACAACATTACTGTAACACCCTTGAGGCTTGGGGCATGGGGTAGGGAAGGAAAAGAGCCATGCATCTAGCCCCTAAGTCTTTGGGTGGAGCTTAGTCAAGCTGGGAGTGACCTATTAGGATGGAGAACCCAGGAAAAAAACTAGTAGGATTGAGGCTCACTCTGAGGCCTGTTGGTAGCCTTCCCTAAACTCTCTTCGGTAGCAAAATCGAGGCATGGCGGATGAATGAACTAGAGGGAGGGGCCATAGAGTTCAAGCCAGATGGTTGTAGTTTCACAGAGAGGCATTATGGCCACCCCAGGGGTTGCAACCTGTTAGGCAGGGAGCCCCCAGATGAGAGGAAGCTGCCTGGGACTGGTGCTGGGTGCGGGCTGCTCCCAGCACTGGAGATATTTGCTCCTGCTGCCTGTCCCAGACAGCAGCTGCAGCCTCCCCTCATCCGACATGCAGATCCAGGGGCTCGCACCCCTGGGAGGAGTCCAGCACAGCCCAGCAGTCCTCCTGGGGGTGTGAGTCCTCGGATCTGCATCCCAGACGAGAGGAGGCTGCCACTGCTGCCTGGGACAGGTTGCAGGAGCAATTATCTCTGGTGCTGGGTGCAGCCCACATCCAGCACCAGTCCCAGGCAACAGGGCAGCCTCCTGTCATCCAGGGTGCAGATTCAGGAGCTCGCATCCCTGGGAGGGCTGCCAGGCTGTGCCAGACTCCTCCTGGAGTTGTGAGCCCCTGGACCTGCACTCTTGATGAGGGGAGGCTGCAGATGCTGCCTGGTTCAGGCAGCAGGAGCAAATATCTCCAGTGCTGGGAGCAGCCCACGCCCAATGCCAGTCCCAGGCAGCCTCCTCTCATCTGAGGTGCAGATCCGGGGGCTCGCACCCCGAGAAGGCTGCTGAGTTCTGCTGGACTTCTCTTGGTGGTGGGCACAGCCAGTGCCCAGCACTGGTCCCAGGTGACAGGGCAGCCTCCTCTCATCTAGGGTGCAGATCCGGGGGGCTCGCACCTCCAGGAGGGCTTCCGGGCTGTACTGGACTCCTCCCAGGAGTGCGAGCCCCTGGATTTGCATGCCGGATGAGAGAAGGCTGCCACTGCCACCTGGGACCGGCGCTGAAGCCAAGTAAGTCCAGCTTCAAAACTCAAAATATTTTGAAACTTTCAAAATGTTTCAAATGCCCTTGTTTCATTTCAAAGCTGTTTCAAATCCTTTTGTTTCATCTCACTTTCACCATTTCAAGCTCAAAATATGTTGAAACAGCTTTGGAATGAAACACCTGGTGAAATTTTGCACAGCTCTAGTTTATATAGAGATGCAGACTTGGGCTGCGCTGTCAGATGAAGTCCAGGAGCTTCACAGTCCAGGAGACTGTGTACAGGTCTGGTCCATGGGTCCTTTTCATGGAAATGTTCCCTTATTCTTAGGCAGTGGAGAAAAAAAATCTCGCGGTCTCCATACAACTGTATCAGATTGAGTTATGTTGTGTGACAGAAAGAAAAGACCATAGGATAGTACAGATACCTCAGTCAGGCTTAGAGTCTGGTTGGATAGATTGAAGACATTGCTGTGAATTGCAAGGTTGTTGTTAGAGCATGCAAGTTTGGAAAGTTTTGCTGTGTCCAAAGATGGCTAATGAGTCCTATCCGAGATCAACAGACTCTACTGCAGCTTGGACTTGTGTTTCCATGTGGGGTGTGTGGTGCTGGATCCGTGACACTGTTTCTGCCACTCCTGCTTTTCCATCTCCTGTTATTTTTATGAGGTTTCAAAGTACTGAGATATCTGCAGCAGACTCTTCCTCCATTTGGGGTGGTCTTGGGTGATAGTCTCCCACTGGTTAATATTGATGTTGCATTTTTTTTTAAGTTGACCTTGAGGACATCCCTGAAGCACTTCTTCCACCCTCCTTGGCTGAGTTGGGAAAATAAAACTTACTTTGGGAGTCTGGAATTGGACATCTGGATGACATGGCCAGTCCAACAAAGTTGATGTTGGATTATCATTGCCTCAATAGTTATAGTATTTGCTTGCAGGAGAACACTAACATTGGTTTGTCTGTCTTCCTGTCTTCCTTGGATTTGGAGGATCTTTTACAGGCAGCATTGATGGTACTTCTCCAACAGCTTTAGATGTCTCGTGTACATTGTTCATGTCGGCTCTGTACAGCAAGGTGGGGATCATAACTGAATAAGATGTTTATAGGAAGAGTTTCATGAACTTGAGCTTGCTTCATCAGATTCTGTTAAAAAGGCATGCATAGAGCAGTTTATAATTTAAAGTGAGTGGTCTTAATGCAAAAAGTGGGAATCTTTGGATCCTTACATATGAATGGTGCCACAGAAATGCACAGGGACATTCTTCTACCAAGCTTATTACTATTTAGTTTTGTATCATTATCAAGGCTTCATGAGATACAGATTGTCCTTATAAGATAAGAAATCAAGAGCAAAATGGCTACTGATTCAGTATAGTGTCTACATTACATAGCTTCAGAATGGGGTAAAGAAAGGAGTCCAGCATAATATTTATCCAGGTTTGAGTAAACACTGTAAATATTCTCTTCAAGGCTACGGAAAAAGGGGTACGCTAGTTGAATCCAGCATGCCTGGTTCAAATTCTGGCTCCACTAAGGTTGGAGGGAGGCAATGAGGGATGAAGGGAAAAGGAAGGGACAATTACTGTTATCTTTAGTGAAGCCAGAATTTCATTCCTAGTCTCCAGAACCAGGCCCACATTTACCACCATATTAAATGGAGAGTGGGTTGGGGATTTTTTTGGTTTTGTTTTTTTGCTGCCTTCACTTTTAGTCAGTGAAGTGTGTTTCCTTCATTCTTTCTCCTGGAAGTCTTTCATCTTTCTTGCATCATTCCTTCTCTGAAATCCTCCCAGTATATCATCCTTCTTCATCTCATCAGTTCTCTAGGCAACCTCCCCTCTTCTGTATTATGAATTGTAGGGAATCAATTCCCAGAGTTTTGTACAGAGATGCACTCCATCAGTTGAACTTGTCCAAGAATCATGTGTACTGCCACAAAATGTCACATTTGAGGCAAACACTTTGTCAGTTGATGTAAGGCCACCCTTGGCAGTCTCAAAATGAGATAGTGTTTTGATTATATGTGGGTGGTTATCCCTCACTGCACTGTAGTGGTAAGCTAGTTGAGAGGTCTTCCGTGGCCAAACAGTGTAATCTTTTTACTTTGCTATGTTTTAATTTTAACTTTATTGATGCACATATTTCTGACAGGCCTTGTGCAATTGTGTGTCCATAGTGACATGATAGATTGTGAAGGAAAGATTGAGGTGAGTATTATCTGCATGTGGCTGGCAGTTGTAAAGCTTTCTCATTGCTTCTGGTGGCTTCATGCAAATGTGATGTGAGATGGAATGGATTCTTGTGAGATTCTACAGATGAGGAATTTCATAGCAAAAAACCAACAGCACTACCTTCTGGATGGAGCTACACAGGAAGCATTCAAACCATTCTAATAGGTCTCCTCTAAGTGAGAGAGGCAAATATCTGCCCCCCACCCCCTGACTCCTACTTAGCTCAGCCCCTCAGGGAGCCACGCAACCAGTGCCACCCAGTACGTGAGGTAGTGTGTGGGGACTAAAGGAAGGGGTGGGGCACTTACCTGCCCCCTTCGTTGGTGGGACAGGGATCCCCAGCCCCTCAAAAATGGCTTGGCATGGAGCCAGCCCACTGTGCATGCGCAGGTTTTAAAAGGGCCCACCAATGGCAGAAGCTGCAGTTTGGGTCCAGCTCCAGTGTGAGACACATGGGTGGAAGCCTGTTGCACCCTGATAAGCCCAGGACCCCCAGTGGACACTCAGCGAACCCCAACCTCGATCCCCAGTACAGCCGGGAGGTAGGTGGAGCCTGTGGTGGGTGGGTGCTAGACAGCTGTGGGAGGCAGCTGAGAGGAGCTGAGGAGGGTCACGCCCCCACCTGCCTCCTACTTAGCCCAGGTCCCCAGGGAGCAACACAACTGGAGCTGCATGAACAGTGTGTGCAAACAGGCATGCTCTGTGCCCGGCACATGAGTTAGCATGGGAGTTTGTGCAGGAGAGCAAGTAGGAGGGACACAAAGCTCTAGGTGGCAAACCTGAAGAGAAGGGTTGTGACAGCAGTAGTCCAGACTACTACCTGTACCATGGTGGGGGCACGCTGCACCCTGAAGATCCCTTCCATGACTGGGCTCCCCGCGTACCTCTGAGGCCTCTACCCAGAGAGAACCCATGGTTCCTGCTTCCACTCAGATGGGGCCCCTGGCTCTCAGCTGTGGGAGCTGCCTTGCATGGCTGCAGGCACATGGGATCAGGAGCAATGACACCTCCCACTTGTGAGTTTTGCTCTTCATTGGAGTCTCTGGAGTGCCGGATAGGGGAGTTCCAGGCTGCATGCCATCAAGGATGGCAAAGAGGAGATAGACTCTTAGTGCCAGGCTTTTTGCCTGAAGAAAGAAGAGGGAAGAGCAAGGTTGTCTGGCAGGACAAGGGTGAACAAGAGGAGCTCCCATAATGTCCAGCCAGGGGTCGCTTGAATGAAGGTTGTCTCCAGCCCCAAGGCACACTGCATCAGGGTCACCACCCCTCTGGATCTTCACAACAAGTATGAACTCCTCCCAGTACCAGTGGAGTCAGCAGAGCCACCAGCTCCTGAACCTGAGAGAGAAAGGCAACCAACAACCACCCCTAAGAAGAAATGCAGAGTGGCTGTCATGGAAGACTGCCTCTTGAGGGGGATAGAGGAAGCAATCTACCACCCTGACCCCTTAGCCCATGTAGTCTGCTGCCTCCCAGGGGCCCATATCTGAGATGTACCTTAGAGGATCCCGAAACTTATGCAGCCCTCTGACCACTATCCCATGATCCTTATCCATGTGGGCATGAATGACATGGCTTGCAGCAATCCCAGATGGGCTATGAATGACCACAAGGCTCTGGGAGCACGGGGCTCAGAGGGTTGGAGGCACAAGTAGTTTTTTTCTTCAATCCTTCTGGTTACGGGTCACGGGCATAGGAGGGAGAGATGAATTGAAGAAGTAAACAAAAGACTGCAGCGCTGGTGCCATTGTAAAGGCTTTGGCTTCTTTGACCATAGTCCACACTTCAGAGACAGAGGCAGCTGTTTGTTGGGAAGGGACAGCCTCCACCTGACTCCAGTGGGGAAGAAGGTCTTCTCAGTCAGAATGGCTGACCTGCTTCTCCGGGCTTTAAACTAAGTTCTCCAGGGGATGGACAGACAACCATGGATGCAAGCCCACTAAGCATCAACCACAAAATCACCATGTCAGGCTGCACAAGGGAACTCACTCCCACCCCAGCCCAGGGACAGGACTTTGCTAGGAGTGCAGGAAAGCCTAGGACTTCTGATGGCAGGCTTACTTGCCTATACACAAATGCCAGGAGCCTGGGGAATAAATGGAAGAACTGGCCCTTCTGCTAAACAGAAATGACTATGATCTCATAGGGATAACGGAGACCTGGTGGGATTCTACCTATGACTGGAACACAGGTATAGATGGCTATACCTTGTACAGGAGGGATAGTGTTGCAAGAAAAGGTGGGGGTGTAGCTCTCTATGTGAAGGAGCAGTACACTTCCCTACAAGTGGAGACTGGCACCCAAGGAGGGTGACTTGAGACCCTCTGTGTTAGAATACTGGGGGAATGTGGTGAAGGGGATATAAAGGTCGGAGTCTACTACAGACCTAATCAGGAGGAAGAGCTTGACCATAAATTCACTAGGGAACTGGCAGAGGCTGCAAGCTCTCAGTGTATGGTTTTCATGGGCGACTTCAGCTGGCTTGACATCTCATGGGAAGAGTGCTCAGCCAAATCTGATCAGTTGCAAAGCTTCCTCACATGCTTTGATGAGCTGTACTTGTTTCAAGAAGTCTATGAGCTGACAAGAGGCAAGGTGCTGCTGGACCTGGTACTGGCCAAAGGGGATGATCTAGTGAGCAACCTGAGAATCGAAGGGAAGCTGGGAGACGGTGACCATGAGTTGATCGATTACTTTCTCTACCCATTGCAAAGCTGGCAAATCAGTCAGGAATGCAGAAATCCTTGCCTTTAGGAAAGTGGACTTTCACAAGCACAGGAGGCTAGTTGTTGAGACCCTGAGAGGCCATGATATAACAGGGAGGGGAGTCCACAATGAGTGGTGGCTCTTTAAGGATGCAATCCTTGAAGCACAAAGGAAGTCCATTCCAGCCCATAGGAAAGGTAGCAAAAGGACTGGGTGCCCTCTTTGGCTCAATAGGGATCTCATGGACCTCCTGTACCTAAATAGATAAGATTATAAAGGATGGAAGTTGGGTAACACCACTAAGGAGGAGTATTCAGCACTGGTTCACACCTGTAGGGAGTAAACTAGGAAAGCCAAGGCTAAAACCAAACAAACAATTGGCTACAGGAATCAAGGACAATAAAAAGTCCTTCTTCAGATACGTGGAAAGTCAGAAAAAAAACAAGGGCAACACTGGGCCCTTGCTAAACCAAATGGGGCAGCTGATAACTGACACCCAGGAAAAAGCCAATCTCCTTAACGATTACTTTGCGTCAGTCTGCCACTAGCCCAAGGGGATCACCCTGCTTGACAAGATGCAGGATTACCAGAGTGAGGGTGAACATATGCCCATCATTGGCATAGATCTTGTGAGGGAACACCCTGAGAGGCTGGACATCCACAAATCAGCTGGTTGGTCCAGATAGAATGCACCCAAGAGTGCTAAAGGAACCAGTTGACATCATAGCATGGCCAATGGAAGATATTTGAGAACTCGTGGCACTTGGGCGAGGTATCTGAAGATCAGAAGAGGGCTAATGTGGTGCCTGTCTTCAAGAAAGAAAGATCCAGGGAACTACAGGCCAATCAGTTTGACCTCAATCTCTGGAAAGATCTTGGAAAAAATCATCAAAGAAACCATTAACAACAGGCTAACAGAAGGCAATATTCTGAGAGAGAACCAACATGGCTTCATTGCAGGTAGGGCTTGCCTGAACAATCTCATTTCCTTCTATGACCAGGTGATGCATTGCCTGGACAAAGGAGAAGAGGTTGATATCATCTACTTGGACTTCAAAAAAGGCTTTGACCCATGATGTCCTTAAGGTAAAATTGGGGAACTGTGGTCTTGCCACCTTATAGTCTGATGGCTGGGGAACTGGCTCTGTGGTCGGACCCAGAGAATGATAGTCGATAGAACCGAATCAACGTGGTGCACACTGCCCATTGGCATCCCCCAGGGCTCTGTTCTTGGATCCGTACTCTTTAATGTATTTATAAATGATTTTGACTCTGGTGTCAGAAGCTGACTGGCTAAGTTTGCTGACGACTCCAAACTGTGGGGAACTGTGGTCATGCTAGAGGATAGGCTGGTGATTCAGGCTGACCTGGACAGGCTTACAAGGTGGGTGGATCAAAACCTGATGGCATTCAACACAGGGAAATGCAAGGTGCTCCACCTGGGGGGGACCTGCATCATACTTATGGGTTTAGCATTGCTATATTTACTAGCATTATGACCAAAAGAGACTTGGGGGTCATGATTGACCACAAGATGAACATGAGCCACCAATATGATGCTGCAGCCGGTAAAGCTAGCAAAACTCTGGCTTGCATCTACCGAGGCATCTCAAGCAAGACCCAGGAAGCTATCCTCCCACTTTACTCGACCTTGGTGAGGCCACAGCTGGAATACTGTATCCAATTCTGGGCTCTGAAATTCAGAAAGGATGTGGAGAAGCTTGAAAGTGTCCAAAGGAGATCCACATGCATGATAGAGGACAAGAGAACAAGCCTTATGAGCAGAGGCTGAGATCCATGGGGCTCTTCAGCCTGTAAAAGCATAAGTTCAAGTGTGACTTGGTGGCAGCCTATAAGTACATCAGGACCTGGGAGAATGTCTATTCACCAGGGTACCCCAAGGGAAGACAAAGTCCAATGGTCACAAACTCCTGGAAGACCATTTGAGGCTGGACGTAAGGAAAAATTTTTTTACTGTCCGAGTCCTCAGGGCCTGAAATAGACTCCCCCCAGAGGTGGTGCAAGCACCTACTCTGGACACTTTCAAGGAACACATGGATGCTTATCTTGCTGGGATCATTTGACCACAGCTGACTTCCTGCCCCCTGGGCAGGGGGCTGGACCCAATGATCTTGTGAGATCCCTTACAGCCCTAATGTCTATGAAATCTATGAAATATGAATATATAAATCTATGAAATATTGGCTAAATATTATGGACCACTATAGTAGAATGACAACTGACATTTACCCCTTGTCTACTGTGGTAATAGTGTATCCATAAAAGCCATTCTGGCTGCTGCTATCCTATATTCTGATCTGAAACGGGATTGTGGAGACCCTAAGACATATGCTGTGGATAGACAAAATTCAAAGACTGTTTTTGCCCGTCTTATCTATCCTGAAGTGTGTGCTGCATTCAAAATAATTTCTATACTAAACAGATTTTCTGTAACCAAAACAGAAACCCCCTTATCAAAATTCTCTGGCAGAAAAGCAGAAATAGTATTTGTAAGAATCTCTGCCAAAACACTAATTACTCCCTAGAGAATTATGTGCTTATGCATAAACATGTATCTTTTTTGCACAATGTTACATCTTCTGCATAATGCATATAATGTAACCAGCATATTATTTCCTTCTCAAAAAATTTTTATGTCATTCTAAGATAATGTTATTGTGACAGTACTTCCAGAAATGTCAGTAGAAAGCAGCTAAGCAGAGACCTTTACATGGATCCATGGAAGTCACACATTGACTTAGACTTCCTGACAACTTTTACCCCTTGTACATACAGAGCGGTCACATGTCCTGATGTGTCTCATTAACCCTTTCAGTTCTCATGAGAATATAGTACAACCCCAAAGCAAGGTTGCAGTAAAGTGAACAGCTTTGGGGATCCAAAATCTAGGAGGCTCCAGAGATCCAAGGCCCATTATGGCTCTCCAGAACTGGAAATAATCTAGCTGCTGGGAGAAGTAGGGTAATCACATTAGTACACCACTGCAAATAGCCAGTTTGCTCTGCTAAGAAAGTTTCATCTAATTCAACTCTGCTGCCTATACCTACATACCCCTATGGTCCTGCAAGACTTCAGGCTCCCACAAGCATTAAATCCATAGCAGCAGCAGGAAGTGCTGACTGGCTTGGACTAGACCAGGAGGCTAGAACAGTGGTGAACTCCCCCTTTAAGTGCAGCAAATTGGGTTGGAGGCAGATAGGTACCACAGAGCAGATGAGACAGGGTAAGTCTTTACCCTGTTAATGGTGGGTGCACAAACATCTCAGATGTCTCAGAAAGCATGTAAAATGCATAATGAAATGGTGGGAGGTGGGGGGGGAGGGGAGGAATGTTCATTTCTTCCTTGCAAGTAATTTGAGGCAATGGGAGCTACTGTGTAGGAGAATAAGTGATGTAAAGAAATCTAAAAATACTTATTCATGCTTCCATAGCAACTTTCACCCGAGAATCCTGAAGCTCTTTCTGAATTTGGTAATTAACCCTTTCAGTACTTTTGTGGGCTTTATGGGATAAGCTGATACACTCTGTGGTCCATACTGGTAGCAGAGTGCATCCTCCAACCTTAACTCCCAGAGGGCATTGCTGGTGTGCAAAAAGGGTAGGGAACCTGATCCCACCTCTCTGCAGAAGAAGGGAGGGCATCAGTCCTCTAGAAGCTGCTTTCCCCAGTTGCAGTGACCTGTGCTTTAGATCAGTGGGGGCCAATCTTTTTGGCAGACATTAGCCTCACGCCCTCCTTGAGGGCTACTCCTCTGCCAGATTTGCTGCTCTGCTTTCTTCTTCCTGCTTTGTGCTCCCTATCTGATCCCTTGCTCTGCTTTCTGCTCCTGGCCCCGTTTACTGCTGTGCTGCTTGTCCCCTTCCTGATCTACCACACGCCACACACAAAGGCTGCCCACGTCACTTGTGGGACTCATTCCACAGGCTGGCCACACCTGATACAGGTGCACAGTGTAATAGGCCAGCATAGGTGCTGACTTCTATTTTTGTTGGGGGAAGAGGCCTAAGATGATGAACATGTGGAAAGTTTTATGCATTTCAGGAGGCAGCCCTCTCTCTGAGGGAGGCCAGAGCCCTCAGGCCCCCATGTACTTACTTGGTGGCTCTTTATGGCAGGGTCCTGCTATTCTTGTCCTAGTATGTAGCATTTTAAGGACACATCACTATCTTGCCTATAATATACTGTTTTCATAATGACTTACACATACGTTGTTGACATAAGTGTTCTGCAAACATTTGTGTCATTAAAATACAGTAGTATCACTTGACTGCTGGTGGGAAGGGAACACAAAATGGATGTGTACCTTGCTGAACTGGGTTGATGTGAATGAATATCTATTTATCCAGCTTGCTTGATCATTTGCAACTGGCCCAACTTAAGACAATGAGGTAGAAGTTCAGATAGCATATCCCTGTAGAGATTCCTTTTTCTGTCTTGTAACTCTAAGGAATACATTTTAGAAGCCATAGGCCCAATTTTGGGTGCAACTTGCAAAGCAATGACTGGGTAGCGTGGCCTATTGGGTAGGACAATGACCTGAAAGTCAGGCATACTTCTAGATTTCTCTTCCTTGTTCTCCTACTGAACCTTAACCTCTTCTTGGTTTCTTTATCTGTGTAACAGGAATACGGACACAACACATACCCCTCTTTGTAAATCACTTCAAGATGTTTGGATGGAAAACGTTGTTTTTGAGTGAAATATTATATTTAACATGTATATTTGTATGTCCTATAGAGCAAGTGATCAGTTTAAAAAGTATATAGGAATTTCGGGAAATGATGTGAGGGTTAATTGTAATGTGATTCTTATGCAAGCAACTGAATTTGCAGTTACAGTAAGTGGAACATTAAACAATGTTATGTAAGGAGTTAGTCACTCCTAACGAATAGTGTGCTACTCAGGAAGCAGGAAGGAGTGGGAACAGCCCCTCAAACATACCCTCAGGACAACTGGGGCTTATGCCCTAGTGAAGGCAACCCTTCACTGATCTCCTCTATAACCCCCAGGATAATTGGGTTATGCTGGGAGAGTGGGTAGAGTTGGGAAGGTTTATGCTGGAGTCAGGAGAAGGAGTGGCTATACACTTTGCCCTGCAGTTATTTTGGATTGAAAAGCAGTATCTTGACAGCTGTGAGGTGACCATGCTACAAATGGGTTTCACAAATACACAGGTAACTTTTTTGTAATTCACTTTTCATAAACCTTTTTAGTTCCACATGGAGGTTCCACTTTGCTTTGAAGTGCATTGGATTATGCACATGTCTCATAAACTCTGCTGGCTGACACCGAACAGTGCCAATAATTACAGTCTCAGGTCTCAGGAAAACAGTAGATGATATTTTCCCTA
>NW_005842884.1:411288-444609 GCF_000455745.1 Alligator sinensis
GAAGCTCAGGTCCAGTCCCCAGCCTTTAAAATGGTTCTGCTGCTTCCTGTGCTTTCTTATATTAATGTCCATTTCCTGTATTTTGCAGTTTCTTCTAGCCTCAAGCTTCCAAATGTTTTATAGCCAACTTTGGAGAAGAAGGAGAGATTCAGCTCATGTACTTAAATGGCTGCTGGGCAGTCCTTTCAATTCCACTTTCCTACCCTTCTTGCACCCTGAGAATAGTATAGGAAATGTAGTTTCATTCATTTATGCTTAAAGTTGCAATCTCTTAAATAGACGCAGATTAAAATCTAAACCATATTAGGTATATAACATATGAAACTATAATATCACCAATAAAATAATTTTAGCCCACCAAAAGAGTATATTTTTCACTAGCCCAAGACACAACCCTTCTGCCACCCAGTGACAACAAGTCACGTTCGCTAAACCAGGCTTCCACCCTTTCTCTGCTACCACGGATTTCTCTGTCAAACAGCCATCAGAGCCAGCCTTACGGCTGGGTGACGTGGATGACCGCCCAGGGTGCCATGGTCAGGGGGGTGCCAAGCACCCAGCTGCCCTGCCCCACCCTGTCTGATTCCTCACCCCAGGCAGGAGGAGTGGTGCCCAGCTCTGCCCAGCAGGGGCCAGCTGAGCCCAGCTGCCACCACCTGCTCCCATAAACTCCTGGCTCACCTGTGCAGGGCACTGCTCCCACCCTCCCATTGCCCATGATCCTGGTCCAGGGAGGGGCAGGCAGAGGGAAGCAGGGAATGATGTGGGAGGCCAGAGGCTAGCCCTGCTGCCTCCTGGTTGACTCCAAACTTTCCATTTCTCCCTCATACAAACTCTCCCTGGCTGCTGGCTCCACTCCACTTGGTGCACCTGTCCTGGCCAGCCCTAGCCTGCCCTATGCCATCCAGAGCATGGAGTGGGTAAGTGCCCTACTCTGCTCTGCGCCCCCTCTCCCCCCATGCCACTCCCCACCTGGGTAGCACCAGCCCTGCATCAGGCTCAGGAGGAATCAGGACATTGCTCTGCCGTGGCAGCCCCCTGGGCACAGCCTGCTCTGACAGTCCACTGGGAGGAACGCGAGGCAGGGACACTGCCATCTGCCCATGGCTTTAGAGCTGGTGTCCCTGAAGCCACTGCTCAAGAGGAGCCAGGCTTGGCAGTGTGGGTGGGGTGGTGCCTGCTCTAGACTTGTGCCCCTGCCTGCCCACCTCTATCTGCAGAGGCATGCGGGGACATGCTGGTGGGGGGCACCAAAATACAAGTTTGCCCAGGGCACTATTTTCTTAAGGCCAGCTCTGCCAGCAGTTACTTATCAAGGCTGACTAACAAAGAAATACATGTCTGGAGTGCACTCCATTGTGTTTCTGAGCTATCAAATGGGCAAAAGTAAATGTGACGTGCTCCTTGGATAAAAGCAACAGTAGCCATAATTGTGAATTGCAAGGATAGCAACACTGAAAAGTCTTGTGGATTTTCTGTGTCTCATTAGTTGTAGGGAAGTCAGGTCCAGCCCTTTGTTTCATATTCATTGTCACATTTTTGTGAGGCCTGCTGACGTCTACCATTTGCTTCATTTTCCTCGGCCGTTTTTTATGCTTTTGGACAATGCAGAGGACCTCATATGATGAAGTGGTCTAGTCAATTGTAGATTGGAATTATTTTTAAGTCTTCTACATGTACAGAAATCACAAAGAAAAATAACTTGTAGCCATTAAGCATTAGACGCGTATGGGATAAGTGTGTCTTAAATCATTATACTTAAAGTACAAATAAAATAAATACTTAACTTTTTGTAATGCTGTCAGTATATATCCAGACATATTTAATGTTGTCCTTGCCCAGGATCAAGCACATGTTTTACTTACGGATGTTCCTTCTGGAAAATAGGGGGATGGATATGAAATCAAACATGCAGATAATGAGTTATACCCAGATTGCATCCATCAGATTTCCTTAGCTAGTGGTTATCTTGAGAAATCGTTAGAAAAGGTTTAATTTGCCAGAATGACTCCAAGTTTGGATCAGTGCTCACTACTTCAATCGATAACAGATGTTGGCTCCAATTAAAGGATTTAAATCTTAACTGTTGCTTTGCACAGCTCTGTCTGAAATGGCCGGATCTTTGTTCTTGTATTTAGCAGTCGTACCAGAGCCAAACAATACTGTAGATAATGAAGCTGAAAGAAAGTGCAGGGAAACTGTACAAAAGTGGATTGGGATGGCTCAGACTAGAGGCCGTTAATGTCTTGATATAAATACTGAAGCTCAGAGATGGCTGATTTAATTTAAATTTAAAGCTGATGAGAAGGACTGCCTTAAATCTTCTCCTCTTATAAACAAGCCCCTGAGCCTGCCACTTCACAGAGATTTATGTGCAGTGAGGCATATTTCACCCTTCTCCTATTGAAACGTTTCCCTGAGTTTGTAAACTGAGTCCCTGCTCCAAGCAGAGCTTTGACCCTGAAAAAGGAGACGTGCCAGAGTATCCATGGAGTCCACTGGGGACTTCGTGATGGCTATTGATTTCACAGGAACAGGCAGTTACAGTGAAAAGGTAGCACCAGGGAACCCTGAGAGTGGTGCGGGACTAATCACGAGCCTGGGAGGCCTGGGAAGCCTAACACAAGGTGACACTCTTGGCTGCAGAGCCTGGATCTGAGCTTCAGTTAGAACGGGGGCTTGCAGGTTCTTGGCTCCCCAGCAGCAGGCTTGCAGGCCCCTGAAGTCTTAGCATGGGTGGACTTGTCACAGACACTGGATCCCTGCATGTTTCCAGTTGGAGCAATTCAGTTTTTTGATCCAGTGATGTTTTCACAAAATGTTTTGGGCTCAACAAGTCTGCATTTTTTGGCAAAACTCTTTCTGAAAATTTCTAAAAAGATCCTGTGATGAATTTGAGTCTGGTTTATGGTAACTTGTCTACACAGAACCTTCCCGCCTGCTTGCCAGTCTTCCCTAACTTGAGTTCCTCAAAATCCTCTTTATGAATCACCCGAGTTTTAAAGGCTTTAGAGGAGCCAGGGATTTTCCTGAGGTACTTGTGCAACACATTGTTTATTTTATTGCAGACAACCCTGCAATCTCATCACTTGCCGTTTGCCATGAGAACTGACCATATGGTCTCTGGTTATCCTTGGTATAAATGCCAGCCACTGAATGACAAGGATTGTGGGTGGTGGAGATTCACTCTGACATCTTCTAGTTCCTGAAATGAATAAATACATACATACATAAAATGAGTCAAGTTTTGTTTTTTGTCACAATAGCCCCAGCTGTTACAAATACTCAGCACTAATAATCTCTGGTTTAGACTGATTAGCATTCTATATCCCTTCATTTCTAAAATGGAATTTTAATCGGATTGTAATTCCTTGAAACCTCCAATTCAGTGAATACTTCCCTAGTCATTAATCAATGTGAATTTTGCCCTCTATTAAGCTGCTTAAACCTACTGCACATTACTGATTGATAACTACCATTGCCTCCAGTGAGTTGTTGACATGCTCTTTTTTTTTTTCTTCTTTTAACGTCAGGGCCACGACACTATTATAAGACTCAAACATGCAACCGTTTGCATTGCCAGACTTTTCCTTTTGAAATCCCTGTTTTCTTCAGGCATTTATAACTGGGTCATAAATTCATTCCAAAGTGAAATCACTTTCAGTGGCCTACAGCTGAATGTTTTCTTTAGGGGGCCAAATTCTCAGTGCAAAAATAGCTTTCAAAAGACCCAAGCCCCTTAGTGTTATTTTGGTGCTCTTTTTTATCATACCCCTGTCCTCAAGAGTGTTTTTTAATCAGGAAGTTTGTAGGCCATTACTGTCCAACGTAACTTCTACCAGTGGGTATTTTCGCTAAAAGACAAATGAAGTTATTTCACTTAAGGTTTATGACTGGTCAATGCATGAATATACCACAAATTGATTTGTTGGAGGTTGGATTAATATTTCTAGTTATAAGCACCTAATATGATCTGCCAGGTCAATAATCTGTAATTTGAGAGAACAATTCTGCAGTCTGTACTCAAGCAAAGGAAGTTTTGCCTAAGCAAAGGCTTGGAATTAGACCATAAATCCCAAATGGCAATAAATCAAGGAGTGGAGAACATGCATCTTAGGGTAGGGCTTTTTAGAGTAATGATGATTTCACAACAGTGGGACTGATTCATCATTCCTGCATTCTATGCTTTTCTTTCCACTTGAATGAAGTGGCACTCCGTGTGGTAGAAGAGATTACACAATACAGCAATGGCCCATAATGTATGCCGCTATTGGATACAGCCTTTTCACTTCCGTTTCACTCAGAGTGCCAAAATTATACAGTTCTTCTATAAAGAAGAACTATTACAAATATGTTAGGGTAGAGGCATAATGTTTTGGTCCCATGGGCCAGATGGGGCTGCTCCAAAAGCTGGATCCAGCCCTACAGACCAGGATCAGCCCCTGTTCCTCCTGGGCCCCACATTACCTGATTGACATCCAATGCCACCTTGGGCTTGAGGTGGCATTGCATACCTCAGTTCTGTGCACCCAATTTAGCATCCAGGGCCAAGCTATTGGCCTTTTCACAGGTCTGGAAATTTTGTAGCAGGGGAGCAGAAATTGATGCTGTTACTGCTCCCCTGCTGCCAAATTTTAGGACTCCCTTGGAGCTCTATGGGCCAGATGACATGGGTCTGTGGGCTGGGATTTGAGCATCCCTGTTCTAGGGAGCTTGTTACTTCAATCCATTAAACAAATTTAATGCTGGTACAACTTCACTTACTTGAAGCGAAGAAAAGTGGGATAAAAGGTGTAATAAAGAGGAAAACTGAGCCAAAAGCTTGCTATAAATTCACACTTATGCACAAACTCTGATAACTTGACAACCCTATTGTGGGCCACGTAATTGATTATATAATGCATATGATACATATAGAAAATCAATGTAATAAATTCACCAATACATTTTAAAACTGTACAAATAGAAACACCATAAGGCAAGTGTTTATCAGCTAGCTGTGTTTGGATATCGTGTAAAATTAATTGGCTTCCTATAAGGTTTATTTCTCTCTTCCCTGCCAAAAGACCACTATCAACCAACAAGCAGAATGAATATGCAAGTACTAAATGACTGTGCAGTAACTGGCGTTACTGAGCAGTACCGTTGCTGCATGGTTTTTGCCAGATGCTACTGCACTGTAGCAATGAGCTACTGCACTATAGCTCATTACTATTGTGCAGTATTACTGCTACATGGTTAGTGCCCAGCAATGCTACTGCGTCATAGCAATGAGCTACGGTGCAGTAGCTCATTGCTACTGTACCATGCCATCTCATGTAGATGCACCCAATTTATATTTAATAGTGCATCCATCTAATCTCTGATTCAGGTGGCTTCAATTCAGGATAGAATGGTGTCTTTAGTTCAGAATCTCCTGGTCTTTATTTCTTCCCCTCTCAGCAGTCTCATTCTTTAGACATTGCTTATATTCTGTTTTTATATTTGTTGTGCAACTGGAAAGAAATAAAAAGGTTGAGAAATAAATCCAAGACCAGCTGGGATGCACAGATAAGAACAAAATTATGTTTCAATAGGAGAAATTTAAAGTGGTATTTAGCCCTCAGATATTAAATTCAACAAATTTCACAGGTGTCAGTGAAGATCAATCTCAACCCTAAACATTTAAGAATCAGGTTGCAGTTTTCAGCTGTTATCTGAGGAAGTTTATCTTGAGGAAGTGCCAGACTGCAACCCAAACTTTCAAATAACTTTGATGGATTTAGGGAGTTCCCACCACTTTTGGGAAGAGTGGTCAAATGAGTGCTCTAAAAGAAACTCTGCTACTCTTGCAGGGGATGTTTGTAGAAGAGCCATGATGGTTGATGCATCTTGACCTTCCTCTCTTGGGATGCTGGTATGGCTTGAATAACTGGCCACTGGTGGTACTGTGCTTTCTACACCTTTTATTGGTGTCCCTTAAACACAGACACAAGATTAGGCAGAGGCAGGCTTTCACAAACTCTAAGGGTATTACAGTGTGTACAAATAGAGAAAGCAAATTGAAACATCTAGGGCAGGGGTGGGAAAAATCTGGCCCGCGGGATGGATCAGGCCTGCAGTGGACTCTATTTCCCAGCAGCCTCTGCCTGCATCACTGAGGCCAGTTTCCATGAATACCCCAGTGGTGGGGCCATGAGAGCTCAGGCCCAGGTTTTCCATGGAGAGCAGCCCCAGCAGCACCCAGGACGTGTGGGCAGAGGATTGCAGTCCTGTCCCGGCTCCAGATCACACTGTTGCTGCTGCAAGATCCCAGCCTTGGACTTGAAGCAACTCACTGCCCAGCTGTGCACCCTGCCAGTGCACAGCTGGGGTTGGTCTCCCTTGGAAACCTTGGCCCCATGCTGTCACAGCCCTGCCACAGCGATGTGGGCAGGGGCTGCTGGGAAATGGAATCTGACCACCAGCTGGATCCACCATTTTGCCCAGCCCTGATCTAGGCCCTGCTTCTCAAGAGTCCCTGTTTATATAATTTGTATCTGTGATAACTGGGTATAAAATACTACTAATTCAGTGCATTGGTATAAATAACTACTCATTGGGCAAGGCAGTGGGCCCCAAGGCCTGTACTCTGTACCGCAGCAGGGGCACATGTAGATTTGCCCAGCATGTGCGGACCTGATTAAATTAAATCCTGTTTTGGTGTTAAAAGATAATCCTGGGCCTTTAAGCCTTTACTCAGATGCGTATGATTTCACTTGAACACCTGCTGTAAAACATGCTAATTGGGATTTCTCAATGAAAAATTTCCTGTATGCCTGTTAGGAAAAGATGGAAATTGTTCCAATATCTGGTGGCCTGTGGCAGACCCCAAAGAAAAGGAATTTTGCTTTCAGTTGCTTAGAGTGATGTGTTTCTCATTTGCTAAAACAAAAGATCAGCTGCTATTGGATTTCACTTCTGTTTCACTGATAGAGGGCCAAGATTATATAGTCTGGCCCCCCTTACCTTGTTCTGTATTGTTCAGGCTAAAGAAGGACTATTACAAATATTGGCAGGCGCTGAGCATTTGGATTCCAATTGATAGCACTATTTTGCTTCTGCAATAGCTTGAAATGTTCCAAGTTCCTTCCGTTGCTCCAGGTTCACTTAGTAAAACCCCATTCTTGCTGGAACCTGTCTGTTGTTACCAAACCAGCTATGATTACCGTACTGTATTTTGTAGGCAGTTGGTCTGCCAGGTGTGATAAACAGACATCTCCCACAGGGTGAGCCAATTGGATTTGTGGTGGGCACTGCTTAGTAGGATTACCTGAAACTTATATCTATCAAACACTACAATGTAATACATATGCTGGATTATATTTTAATTTGCTATCTCCAAGGCTTTGGCTTTAACCTTGGGGAGAGAATAGGGGATTTATTTAGTTCTACCTATTGAGTAATTTTAATTGCATCATTTTTTGGTAGCATAGCATGTCTTAGCCTAGTTCCTAGAAAAATGTATAGGGCAATAGGCACCTTTCTGATTTCATAAGAGCTGAGGAAATCCACACTACTTTGCATGCGGGTATTTATATAGTTTTGTATTTTTAAACTACCACATGCTTCAGTATAAAAGATCTATTTCAGTAGAAATCCCTCCTACCTCTGTCCTTACAAGAGTTCATGAAACAGGTTATATATCATGGCAGCAACAGCAGATTGTTGTTTTCTTCCCCCAGCCTTTAGTGGATCACAAAGTCAGGCTGCAGGGCACCAAGGTCCTCAACAAAGCTACCTTTACTCAGTAGAAAGGTTCTTAGGGACTTTGGATGAGACCCCCTAAATGAGACCCCTATCACTGATTCCAGAGCCAACCTAGACTGCTTGGACAGCTGGCCACTGGCAGATGTTCATAATTTGGGAGGACCAACAAGAGAGCTGGAACACTTTTTCAGCTGATTATTTTGGTACCAACATCAATTTGCTGGTACGACTTTGGCTGTCACTTTAAGATACTTCAGGGTGATAGAAAATAGCCTCATTTTTCAAGCAACTCGCTATATCATTTTACTTTCAAAAAATGTAAATGTATCAGGTTAGCAGTATGTTTGGGATACATACAAAAACTGTTTTCCAGTCTGATGCGAAATCTTTTCTTGCTGATATTTATTCCAGAGATTGCACCTCTTGATTACATCTGCTTCAGAAATTGCGCAGGCAGGGTTCTAACCTCCTTTAAAAAAACCGTGCTGCTGGGATGCAACAGCATTTCAAAAAAAAAAAAAAAAAAAAAAAAAAGTGAAAACGTTCCTCTTCTCCTTATGTGAATGTGAACACTTGCTTTGCCAACCCACTTGCACTTTATGTAGCAATTTACCACGTGGGTGTAAACTGCAACAAAACACAATGATGACATTTTCAGAATTGCCAACCTCAAGCATAGGTGGATCCAGGATTTTGAAAAGTGGGGTGTGGGAGCAGAAGTTGATGCTTTGAGGATGGCTGCATTGTCTCCACCCCTGGAGAGGGCCGACCACACCACAGGAGCAGCAGCTGGGGACTTTTTTAAGTCCTTGAAGCAGTGAAGAATCCCCACCCCCAGCTCTTATCACCCTCTCCCCTCTCCTCTGAGCTTGGAGACACTTCCTCTCCTTTCTCCGCCCTCCTCTCTACTCACACCTCTGCACACAAGAAGGGGAGAGCCACTTACCACCAGCACTGTCCCAGCCACTCCTCCTCCACTTGGACTGCAGGGGGTGGCTCTATGGATCCAAGCTCAGCCAGGGACAATGGGTGGGTTTCCTTTTCCAGCACCTACTCCTGGGTTAGCAGAGCACACCTGGTAGGACTCAGCAGGGAGGAGGAAAGCCACCTGCAACTGCTGTTACCGCTATCCCAGGCTGAGCCCAGTTCCTCATACAACCACACCAGCTGGAGTGGGGCAGGAACAGCTCTGGCCCTGGCCCCTGGTCTGCTGGGGACTGTGGCGATAGCAAGTGGGTCTCCCCTTCTTGTGCATAAGCAGAGAGGGTGAAGGGAAGAATGGGAAGGGAGGTCCTACTGGGCATGGAGAGGAGAGGAGGAGGTGCGGAGAGGAGGGGTGGTGGGAGAGTCTTACTTGCTTTGAAGACTTAAAAAAAAGTCCCTAGGGGGGTGCTCCTGCTGTGTGGTCCAGACTGCACAGGGGATCCAGGCATCTCTGGCTGCAGGGACTTGCAGCTACCAAGCTACACTGTGGAAAGTGGAGTGTGACAACAACACCACAGTCCCTCGGGATCCACCCTGACCTCAAGGATTTTGAAATAATGTTGCATTCATACAATCATGTGGATGGGGTCAAAATAATAGAGGTTTTTTTTTTTAAAAAGTACTTATAGATTTTGCCCTTTCATGGTTAACATTTTCAAGCTTTTCTCTGCAACTACAAAGGACAGAAACATTTTGCAATGAAAACTGTAATTACTTCCTAGATACTGTATTTTTATAAGTATTTATTAAAGCAGTCATTTTTAATCTCGGGCTTTATGTTGCAAAAATATCCCAATGCCCATGTACCACCTTTATGGACTTAAAAAGCTCCTGCAAGATTTGTTATATACACTTTTTTCTAGTCTCTGCTTTTTATGTATTCACCTTTCTCTATGTCCATTATTCTATTTGTACATATTTGCTTCTATTTCTGTTGCTTCCTTTTCTGTGTTTGCCATTCTCTGCCCTTCCTGTTCTCTATGTATTTGTCTCTTACACATGCTTTTAAATTTACTCTCATTTTTCTAAAACATTTCTGTGTGGTCCTGTTCTCAGAAGGCACAGGGTTGTGTCTGGCAATCAGTAACTCTGGTGACTGAGGACTGAGTCACTGATCACTCAGACTGAATCAGTGCTACATTGCTGGTATCCTTCCTTCACCTTGCTCAGCCTGCTTCTTTATGATGATTCCAGCATTTGCTGAACTACTAAGAAACATAAGAGAATAAAAGATAATGTTGTCCAGAGTGCCTCCTTCATTATTTGATCTACTGTATTCTCTCCCATGGTTTTGCGTACTTCATTGTCTTGCCAGTAGCTGTAATAAACTCCCAACTTTGTCTGCAAAACAGCAAATATGTTTTGCTGAATCCTCATTATTTTTTGTTCAGTTTAATTGGTAAAAGTGAATGTGCTGATCCTAGTTCTGCTTCAGGATCTTGCTATTGTGCTAATGTCACAGAAAAGGCAATGGCTCCACACATGAGCGACTGGTGCACCTTAGTCAGTGGGGGCACATGCCCCTCCAGTGAGCAATCAACCACTGGGGGGGCAGTCCCCCTGTGGCCTATCTCGCCAACCGAGGCGGGGGGTCTCCCTGCAGCAAAACTCACCAACCGGGAAGCGGCCATAGCGCTCCTGGAAGTGGTCGTGGCGCTTCCAGAATTGGCCATGGCACTACATTCAGCGCACCCACTCCCTGGCTGGCCCTTGCAGGGGGGGCGCTGATGCTCCTGCTTGCCGCTCCCCATTGCCTAAGCAGGGAGCGCGGCCAGTCAAGAGGTGCACCAGCACTCTCAGGGGGTGCATGTGCACCCCTGCAAACCCCCTACGTATGTATCACCACTGGCTCCACAATATTTCAGAATCTTTTAAAATGCCCCCTCATATTGTTCTTCATAATGTTTCAGCCTTGTCTTGCTCTCCTGAAATGCTTTGTAATCTCATAGCAAAGCAGAAGAATATATTTCAACATTATGCTAAACTTGTGTTCATCCATGTCTTGGTTTGCATGATAACCTTTTTCAGTTTAGAGAATGGGCTGCCTATGGGTATCCTGCTCAGACTGGTGTGGAGAGGATGACGATGTACTGTATTATTGGAGGGAGCTTCCTGGCTGAGGGTGAACATGGGATGTGAAGTGATGACCAGTGAAAAGAGTTGCTAGTCTGAGTGCAGTTCCAATTGATCCAATTGTCACCAAAACTACAGCAACCACAGGGAATTTTGTTGGTAGTCTCAATAGAGAAGCCATGGAAGGGATGGTTATGTGACGGTATTATCATCTTGCCACTAGACAATTAAGCTGAAAATACTATAAAATTGTGCAACCTCAAATTGCAGAAATCAGTGATGCAGCCTCCCCTAGGAAAATGTGCTCATTTCTTAATCACCCTATCTTAAAATTGATCTAGTCAGTGTTAGGAGTGGGGCAACAGAAATGATTAAAACAGTCATTCTCAGTCAGGACAGCTGTGACATCCAGAGGTGCCTTGAGATCCTTTTAAAGGAGTCAGGGGTTGCTGCTCAATATTAGCACTGGTTGTTGTGCCAACTCTTACACATGAGTCACAATACAAACCCAGAGATTTCAAATAGGGATCCACAGTGTCAAAAACATTCCTATCTGTTATGGTTTGAGTTCTTTGCAACAGAAGAATTGCTCTTTTTTTTGTAAAAACAATGAATGAAAACTAAGAACTGGCATTTTTGAGGGTTGCCTTGAGTCTAAAATGGGTTAAGAACCACTAGATTAGAGATATAAAAATGCTTTCAAATATGACAAGGTGTAATTTAGAAAGGAGGCAAATGCAAGGTGACAGGAATTGAATGATCTCAAATAAGTGAAGATGAGGTCAGCCACGCATTCCTGTTCATATCTGACCAGAATGCAAGAGCAAGGTGTTGCTTAATTAAATCTAAAGGTCACACATTTAAAATTGATTTGAGGATACAAGAAGAAGTTAACTTCTGGGACTCTTCCCTGCATATCGTTTAGTATAATTTAGTTGGATTTTAAAAAGGATTAATATCAGTAGTATAACTAGGGTAGGGCAAATGGGGTAACTGCCCTGGGTGTTGACTTGGTGAGAGGGGCATAAAAAACTCAGCTGCTGTTGGCAGCCATGTAATCACAATTGTGATTGTGGCAGTAATGAGAAGTCACTACTGCCCTTGTGTCGCAGGCACCTGGCTCTGTCCCTGCAGTCCTGATTAGTATAACTAATCATGAACTATAATGGGCATATTCTGAGTTAAACTATCTGGGATAGTGGCTGGCAGTCTTTAGGCTAGGGATAGACATTTAAAAAGCCTGAGCCTGAATTGATTCAATCCTTGCAGGTTAGTCTAACCTGGCTAGGCTAAATCATTTTGTAACTGAACAGACATCCCAGAAATGCAGGCGCATGCCTGCAGTAGCTCAGGCTAGAAGCCGGGCGGCACTAGGGCAGCCCTCCTCTCCCTTCACTTCAACAGTACTGAGCTGAGGGGGGCATGGCCAGGCCCCAGCAGAACACTCTGATTAGCTCAGCAGGGAATTGAGATAACAAAGTGTTTATCCCCACTAACTCAGTGTTTATTACCCCATTAAGAAAACAACAGAGGGACATTACCAGCTACTTATTGATTCTGTCTGTTGATTCTACCTGTTGACTCAGCATGGACCTTAGCCAGCATGTGGTTGGCTAATACACAGACACCTCTCATCAAGGCAGAGGGGAGCAGGGAATGTCTGCTTAGCAAGGAGTGGTGAGAGGGAGTGGGGATGCAGCTCACAGTCTCTGCCGAAGTTGCAGTCATGAAGCAGAGGGGAGGGGCCAGACCTGCTGTGGAGCAGAGAGCCCTTGCCCAGCCCAGAGAGCATGCCGGGATGCTGGGGGCATCTAGTTTAACTTAAACCAGCAAGGTGTCTGGTTTGACCCAAATCAGTTAAGTCTGATACTACATTCAACCAGGTTTACCTCAAACTGGTTTCAGCCATTTTCAAACTGGTTTATGTGCACTGAACATCTGTTCTGTTACAGGTTTCAATCAGTTTCTGTTCATTTAAACCAGTTTATGTGTAATGTCTGTCCCTAGCCTTAAGAAGTCATGGGATGGAGCAACCTGCCTCCGCTTGGATGTTGACCATGTAGTTTTGTTGACACATCAGTGACTGGGGGCTTTCCTTGCACTCATGCAGAGCCCAGACAATTGGAAGCTGTGCCTGTGGCTGCTTTTGCCAGCCCTCACTCCTGCCTCTCCTCCCCCATCCTGGCTGTTTTGCCGGCTTGCCTTCTAGCTGCAAACATCATCCGAATTATGGCTGCTTCTCTCCACTCCCCACTTTCCCTTCCCTCTGCCTCCCAGCTGCAGTGTGGGCACAGCTGGAAGATGGATGTCTCCAACACAGCTCCTCTCTGCTTGGCCCTGGCTCTCCCCCTTCTCTTGGCTGCAGCACTTCCAGCCCCTGGGGAGCTGTGCTGGGGCTGGGCAGCTTCCAGCTGTGTCCCTGTTGCAGCTGGAAGGTGGGGGGTGGGAGAGAGGGAGTATGAAGAGCCAGAGGCAGCATGGATACAGTTTGCAGTTCCCCAGCTGCAGCACAGCTCTTCACTAGCTGGAAGCTGAGTTTGCACACAGCCAGGGAGAGGAGAGGGGCTGGGATAAGCATCTGTGGTGTGGGCACAAGCAAAGCCCTTCAACTCCACGGGCTGGATGTAGTGACTTTGTGGGCCAAATCTGGCCCATGGGCTCTACGTTGCCGACCCCTGATCTAGGATAAAAAGTTATGGGGGACATTATCAGCATGTTCCCAAATATAAACTAACAGATAATTCCTGTTGCATATGCAAAATTTGCATAGGCAGGCAAATGAGCATGTTATAATGTTTATGCCCACTGCTAAGTTTAGCTTTTCCTCTAAAGCATTTGGTATCAAGAGAAAGGATATTGGACTTGATTCTCCTTTGATCTGTTTCACCATAGTAATTCCTGTGTTGGCGGGAGAGCGTAGGGAAGCTGCTGTCTTTGTTTTCTTTTGGGATAAATAGGGGCTTCAGTTGGTAGGCTTGTCAGCCTAGCATCTTTCACAAGTCCTAACTTCACACAAAATCATTAACACTTTTTTTCAAAAATAATCCTATTCTTTGCACTGTATTTAGCACTTGCCATTTGCTAGAACACAAAGGCTTTTCTTGACAACAAATCATGTGAAAAGTATTCTTTGTCATAAATCAGAAAATGTCTAGACTTACAGCTCTTAGGATAAAAGAGATTTCCATTTTAAAGAAGAAATATTTTAATAGGACTCTCTGTTAAAATGGGATGATTAATTTAGTCATATGTTGGGATGGTTGAATTTTACATGCTACTTTTTGCATCTTCAGATACAAATATACCTCATTTTGCATTCTATTAATCTGCTATACTGACAAGAATACTTACTGCTCAATCTGCTGGTAACACTCCTAACAATGCAGCCCAGTATGCTGTTAGCCTTTTTAGCAACAAGGACACACTGTTGGCTCATATTCAACTTATTGTCCATTGTAACCCCCAGGTCCTTTTCTGCAGAGCTACTTAGCCTGTTAGTCCCCAGTCTGTACTGATGTATGGGATTGTTCTTTCCCAAATGCAGGCCTTTGCACTTGTCCTTATTGAACGTCTGAGATTTCTTTTGGTCCAATCCTCCAATTTGTTTAGATCTTTCTGGACCCTACCCCTACCCTGCAGTTATATCTATTACTCCACCCAGCTTGGGTGAGGGTGCACTCCATCCCATCGTCCAGATCATTGGTGAAGATACTGAACAAAACCAAGCCCAGCACTGACTCCTGGGGCACTCCACTTGATACCAGCTGCCAAGTAGCCATTGATCACTACCCACTGAACCCAATGATCCATCCAGTTTTTTATCCACCTTACAGTCCATTCATCCAACCCATACTTCCTTAGCTTGCTTTAAAGAATGATGTGGGATACTGTATCAAAAGCCTTAACATGGAGGTGTTCGCATCCACTGCTTTCCCTGTATACACAAAGCCAGTCATCTTATCATATAAAGCAATCAGGTTGGTCAGGCATGACTTGCCCTTGGTGAATCCTTTTTGACTGCTCCAAATCACCTTCTTTTCCTCCAAGTGCTTAGAAATGGATTCCTTGAGGATCTGCTCTATGATTTTTCCAGGATCTGTGGTGAGGCTGACTGCTCTGTAATGTGGCTCTATATGATCTTTGGAAGGAATCTTCCACTAATTGTATCAGCACATTAGTAGAACACCCAGAACTTGCTGTCCAATTCTACTATTTAAAATCAAATGTAAATGCCCTGAAGGGGACAGGGAGAGAAATCTGAACATCAAAATAAGCATTTCCAAAATCAGCCTAGTACAGATGCATGGGTGGCTTAAAATTTGTACCCTACTATGACAAAGTAAAAGACCTTACTTTTTTGTGTACTAAAATGTTTGTTCTGTGCCAGGGTATTTTGGCTATTGCTAGTCTGCTTATCTCTTGTTTAATGAACGTAGTAGTATTGCGTGTCAGGCTGGAGGTAATACCACACAAAACATAGAGGTATGGTGAGAAATGGTATAGAGGTATGGTGAGCTATGAACATGCAAACTTTAGTCTTACAAGCAGTGAATTGTGCTGGTGAGGCCTGGACAATCTGGTAGAGGAAGAGCAATTGGGATAAAGATTCATAGATTCATAGAAGTAGGGTCAGAAGGGACCTTGTAGATCATCAAGTCCAACCCCCTGCCTGGGCAGGAGAGAAAACCGGGCTCAAATGACCCCAGCCAGGTAGACATCAAGCCTCCTCTTAAAGACCCCCAAGGTAGGAGCCAGCACCACTTCCCTTGGAAGTCGGTTCCAGATCCTAGCCGCCCTGACTGTGAAGTAGTGCCTTCAGATGTCTAGTCTAAACCTACTCTCTAATAATTTGTGGCCGTTATTCCTTGTTACCCCGGGGGGCACTAGGGGGAACAGGGTCTCTCCCAAACCCTGCTGGTCCCCCCTGGTGTTTTTATAGATGGCCACCAGGTCCCCCCTCAGCCTTCTCTTGCGAAGGCTGAACAGGTTAAAGTCCCATAGCCTCTCTTCGTAGGGTCTGCCCTACTGTCCCCGGATCATGTGGGGGGCCCTCCTCTGGACCCTCTCAATGATGTCCACATCCCTCCTGAAGTGCAGCGCCCAGAACTGTACACAGTAATCCAGCTGCAGCCTGACCAGTGTCGCGTAGAGGGGGAGGATCACCTCCTTGGACCTACTTGAGATGCATCTGTGGATGCACAACAAGGTATGGTTGGCCCTACTGACCATGACCTTGCATTGTTGGCCCATGTTCATCTTGGAGTCAATAATGATCCAAGATCTCTTTCTGCCATTGTGCTCTCAAGAGGGGAGTTTCCCAGCTTATAAGTGTGCTGCTGGTTCCCACTGCCAAAGTGCAGCAACCTGCACTTGTCAGTATTGAAACCCATCCTATTTTCGTTAGCCCACCCCTGCAACCTGTCCAGGTCCTGCTGTAATCTGTCCTTCCCTACTAGCGTGCCCACCTCACCCCAAATCTTGGTATCATGAGCAAATTTAAACAGGCTGCTTTTTACCCCATTGTCCAATCACTAATAAAGAAATTGAACAGTGTGGGCCCAAAGACCAAGCCCTGGGGGACTCCACTGCCCACTTCCCTCCAGGTCGAAAAAGACCCATCCACCACTACCCTCTGAGTACAACCCTTCAGCCAATTTGCAATCCATCTGACTGTGTAGGCATCAATGCCACAGTCGCCTACTTTTGTGACCTGATCATAGAAGGCAATCAAGTTGGTCTGGCAGGATCTGGGACTTGCCTGTGGAAAGACATTGAGTGTGTTAGTAACAGAGCAGAGAAGTACAAGGGCCTGCAACAGTGGAAGGGAAGGAGACTCTTAATGTGATGAGAGAGTAATGCAGTAAAAAAGAGGGAACTAAAATGACACAGATGAAGGCTAAAAGAAAGGAAAACAAGTCTTCCCTCCATGGATGGGTGGATTGTGAAAAAGTCACCTAACATAAGAAGCATTATTAAGCTACCTCGATTGGAAAGTGCCAATTTCAATTCCTTGTTATTTTTCCATAATATTGACAGTATATAGAAACAAAAGAAATGATTGGCCTCTATATATGGCACATGTTGAAATGACTGTGCATCATTTAAATCTATAAATTAATCCATACTGGTCTATAACATTCAGATACCTCAAAGACCTCTCATTGAAGTCTCAGTTTTGTACTGGTGTTTATGTGTATGTACATAGACAATATTGGTTTCTACTGAATGGACTTGAGAACTGCTTGGCTGTCAGTGGTATAACTAGGGAGGGGTGACTGAGGCAGTTGCTCCAGTCACTGACTTTAGTGGGGGAAGGTAGAAAAATACATCTGTTGCTGCAGCAGTGCTATCATGCTGGTGGTACAATCGCAACCAGAAGTCGCTGCTGCCCATATGTGTGATGGCTGCCCCAAGTGCTTGACTGTATCATTACGCCTCTGTTGGCTGTATATGTCTCTGCAGAGCCAATGACTAATGGACAGCATTATTTAGTTCAGATGGAAGGAGCCTATGCTATAAATTTGTCAGTGGCTATGTTCTGAAGTGTGTTGACAGCAACAAAGTTCTAGGTCACTTGGAATTTTTTATAATATTTTTTTATAAGTACCAAACATGATATTCTAGATTGTGACACTGCTACAATCCCATGTTTCCACTACTTTACCAACTAAAATTTCTGCCTAAAAAGAGAGACAGGAACAGCATAAGTGCCATTGCTGCCAGAACTGGTTTGGCAATTCATGCTGGCTGCAGCAATCAATGAGCAAAATGGAATATAACATATTATGAATGGAACAAGGAGGTTAGGAACACTTGAATGAGGAAGCACAGCAGCCAGAATCATTTTTGCATCTGGATTTGATTTTTGGAAATTGTAGGTAAGCCACATTGCTTTTTCCTCTGAGATGTGCATAGGCCGTTTGCTGTAGAAAGGATTCCTCCAGGCATTTCTAATGGAAACAGAAAGAATGAAAGAAATCAGATAGCAGAATGTCTCTGTGAGCTGTGCTGTTGCCAAGCAGATTATCTGCCATAATCTGTAAGCACTGAACTGTGTTTGAGTTATGAGGAACCTCTCTCTTCTTTTGTTTTAGCCCCCTGGGAGATGGGATGTTTCCGGACTGTTAATGTCACAGCATGACCTGTTAATAACCTGTGAAAGAGTTCCTCCAATCAGAGGCCGCCTCCTTCCCCGAGGACTGAGCAGCTGCAGTCACATGGATCGAATGCCTTGCTTGTATGTGGTTCATTGAGAAAAATTCAAGCATGTGGCCTGAGGTTCCCCTGATGACTGTCTGTGGATGATGATTTCTACCATCTGTTCTGGCTGCCTGCAGCTCCCGGAAACGCTGAGGTGTATGCTGCTTCTGGCCATACGTGGGATTCTTAATGAAACCTCAGCTGCTGTCCAACTGTCTGAATATCAGATGGTTTTGAATGATCTTTCTGCAAAGGGGAGGGGGAGAAGGAGGAGGCCCTTTCCTTAACCCTTTTAATCTGAACCACTGTGCAATGCATACATAATGATAGGACACAAAGCAACAGAATTATTAGCATCTGCATTGTGCCAACTGCTACTTTTGGAGCTGTGTTTTTCTGCAAATATATATCAGGTTATATTCATATGCAATGCCACTGCGAGCAGCTTTTCAGACTAAATATACAGCAGTGAATCAAATTCAATGCTGGTGTAACACAGCTGGTTGCACTATAATTACGCTAGGGATTAATTTGGTCTATATATTTCTAATTTCTCCTAAGGAAAATGTGAGCCCTATGAGCTGTGTATTGGTATTTCACAAAGGTCTGTTACAAATGCTTGGAGTGATAGATGTGGGTATCACAAATGGTTGAAATGCACACAAGGAATAACAGCAGTTTCAGAACTATTTAGTGGGAGAGATGAAAACTGTACCAACTCTGCACATAAAGGTTAACATAAATTGCAAGTGGGCAACTCACAAGTCTTCATGTATGAGGGAGACTTTAAGGTAAAAGAAACTTTCTCTTTCATCCACTGGCCTTCATGGTCTTCATTATCTTTCACCATGTGTTTTGTTCACTACCAAGCTGTTAGTAATTTAGTCTTTTATGATTTGCTGGGTATCAGCCATCTGTGGGAGCTGAGGCACTCATCAGCTTTCAGGATAGACCCTGATAGAAGGGATTTTTTTTTCCCCTTACAAAAAAGGCGTATCTTTTGCTCCCTGTTGATGCTGCTAACCATGCTAATAAATTTGTATTTTCACTATATTTTCATGACAATATATTCTTAGCTCGTAAACATGGGATAGAGTTCCAGTGTTTGGTAGAACAGAATGCTGAAAGCTTTTATATATTTCAGGTACAGACAATACACTGAGCAGAGATTCCCACCCATGATTCGGTCTGTATGAGAAAGGTTTGAGACTGTGGCAGATGTATGATGTTGAATTGCAGACCCATGGGGAAACACATTCCAGCCCCAGAGAGGGACAACCCCTAATGCCTTCCCTGAAGCCATCCTTCTCCGTCGTTCTCCGACTCCTTGCTATTTTCTACCTAAAGCTAAGTACCATGCTAACTTTAGCGCACACAGTGCTGCAATGTGGGGCTGAATGCTATTTCTGACGCTGTCAGTTTTCTGGTGGAATTGAATAAGGAGGCTGCTTTACTTGTGAAAGATCATCTGCACTAGACATGCTGATTTTCAAAAGTATTTTGTGTGAGCAAGTGGAGCCTCTGACAGATCAATACCATTTAGTGTATGCTGAGATGCTTTTATGCAATTGAGGGGCTGCTATAGGATTCTTGAAAGTATTGAGAATGGCTGCTTTGACTTCTTGCAGTTATTTTAGAGACAAGGCAATGCAGCTTTTTGAGATGCTTGAGTAGCTTCAAAGAAAGAAAGGAAAGAAACATAAGCAGTTTCTTTTCTCGGCCCCCCCAGTGGGATTTGAATGTTATAGCCCCACATTTGTTGAATGGTAAGAAAGGAGCATCTGTAGCTGGTATAAGATGTTTCACATTTTCAGATTCAAGTTAAATACCTTTGTAGCATGACCTCACCCTGTTATTTTTAGAGGACATCCGAATATTATTGGTGCTATTCATGAAATTCAAAGGTGCTCATTAGCAATGGCCCAGCTTACTGCAGGTTTTTGGTGCACCAAGAAGGACATAACAGAAGCCTGCAAATATGTTCAAAACATTAGTGGCATAAACAGGAAGGAGGAGAATGGGGGCTTTTAGATAGTCTCCAGAATTCTTTTTTTCCTTTGTTGTCTTCCATTTTTACATACTGTGCAGAAATCAATGCAGAGCAGAGAGCCTGAAAGCAGATATTAAAAGAAAATTCAATACTGCTTAGAAAAATATTTCTATTCTATTGATCCTTTAAAAAAATTACACTGCAAGACACAGGAAGCACATACTCAGACTTAAAAAGAAATCGATTTTCCATAATGTGGGGTGACCTAAGGTCACCTCTTTTTTTTTCTGTTTTCCATCATTTTAATAGTTGTTTACTTTCTAATGACCACCATAAAGATACCTTGTTTGTCAGCTCAAGTGAGGGAGATGGACAGGACGATAGAGAGAGAAGAGGTGACTTACAGGTGGCTTACATGCTGTATGTGCAAAACAGAGCCGTGCCCGAACCACTTCTCTTTCCTTTGTTTGTCTATACAAAGAGTTAACTCCAATGTCTGTAGCTGACCAAAAAAAATAACACCCCCCCCATTTTATTTTAAAGAAAATCAACTTTCTCTTTCTAGCTTCTTAAGGAAAATCTACAGCCTGTATCTTCCTCTTGCATAAATCTCTGTAACATTTAGAAAAACCCATAACTGGTTTGACAGATGGAGGCAGCTTGTAATGATATACTTGAAGCTCTGAGTGACTAAACCAAGTAATCGAAATGATTCCAAAAATGGCTTTTTCATTAATCTGTCTAAAAATTTCTGTTACAGAGAATCTCCTCCCTCCCCCTGCCTTTTTTTTCTCTTCAAAATGAGTTGGGTACTTATACTTACACAGCTCTATCTCATTATGCATGATTTCCCTTTTCAGTTATTCACATCATGTCTTGGCTTGCAGTCACAAATGAGGTAAGGTGCTGTGAAATGTCACTAATAAATATGTTAAGTGAGTTTTTGAGCTGGAACTCAAAATGGAGAGCCCAAATTTTCCAATTCTTCTACTATAGTTCATTGATGCAATTTGGATTGTGATGGGATATATGATTAGTAGACAGTATAAAGAGTAATTTTGAAATGGAAGAAGATACTGTTTAATCCTTAGGGCACAAAAGATGAATATAATCATCCTTAGTAAATTGCATTAAGAAGCTGGATATATCCATTTCCTTCTGTCAGCTACTCAGAATATTGACTTTCAGCTTCCCCGTTTCAGAGGGCTTGTAAGTGTACACCCAAGGGCAAGATTTAGCTTAAAACAATTACAATTTATTTGTCAATGTCAATTAATTGTTTCACTCAGATCTGAGCCATTTGTACCACAGACCCTTAGAAGATTAGGGGGAATTCAGAGGAGAGTAACAAAATGACCTATGGCAAGGGAGCAACAGAATTAAGGCTTGTCACACAGTTCCATTGCAACATTTGCAAATCACTATTAAAGTTAGTACCTGTTAGGAGGTGGCCTTCTCCTAAAAGGAAACAACTTTGTAATGCTGTGAAGTTACTTAACACGTGCTAAACTGTTTCTATGTGCATCTGCTTGTGTTCTAACTGCACTTAATAAGTGTGAAGTTAAACATCTGACACCATCTTTAATGTTTAAATGTTTCTGTAGAGTTTGGGTGTCTCAGTTTATGACTGTCTAACTTGAGAAAGGATCTGATTTTTGGAAGTGATATGTAGTCATGGCTTTACTCGGTGATTTGGTGCATAGCAACTCTGAAAATCAAATCTGAGGTATATCCAGTTGGCTGTTCATAAACCTGAGGTATTCAAATTGTAGACATATGGGCCTTGATGTACCCATATACATGTCTGCGTAGGGGAATGATAACTATTTATACATATAGGAAGCTTCAGTGTTCAGATGCTGTGTTGATGGATGCTTTAGAATACCTAAGATGCATGTAGTAACTGAAGGCTTGCAAAGAGAGAGAGAAATTGTTTGGGGACATCCAAAGGCTTATAATTAGAAACTGCTTAGGATAAAATTGAGCAAAGGAAAAATTATAAAAGAAAGTTCTTTAACCCTGGTTCCTTATTAGATGGTAGGCTAATTTCCCACAGGAAATAGTAGAAGACTCATTGTTCAAGTTATTTATAACTATAGATTGCAGAACGAACCAGATAAAATACAGTTGGGAACAATTCAATACTACAGGGAATGTCTCTTCCAGAGGAACTGTAGGGCTAGACTCACAAGGCGTGATGCAGGGTGACTTTAAACTACCTTAATATAAATAAAGAACAGACAGCTGCTTGCCATAGTAGTCTCCTGGAATAAATTAGAGCAAATTCCTAAGTGCCTAACTTGTGCAGGCTGTCAAGAACCAGATAGATCACCTAGTGACTAGCCGTGCTTCTTACAGTAGATATACTTACAAGCATGCATACAAATAGTAAAAATAAGGATCTTCTGGATGTGTAAGGGAGTGAGTCTGACAGGTTTTATGCATTTTCACAACAAAATTGGGCAAGCTCATTTGAGAAACTTAACTGTACAAGTTCTTGAATTAGCAATTTAAGTAGATGGCCAATAAAAACATCACAAGAATTTCCAATAGTTATTGGGACTACAGTGATGAAATGACTGTCGAAAAGATTCTTTGCGTGGGCAGGTCACTTTTAATACATCAGAGAGGATGAGATCGGAATATTAAGCATAATTCACAGTGCCCATCCAGATCTTGTGAAATGTAAGGATAAAGAAAAAGCTGGAGACATCCTGCTTTAGCCAGACCATTGAACTGCAGCCACTGATGGCAGGATTTAAGCACAGCACCTACAAGATATTACATAAAAAACCATGCAAAGGAATCACTAAAACCACATGAGAGTCCAGATATTCCAGAGATTAGAGATTCCATATTCTAAGGTTAGCACAGATGCAGTCAAATTAAGTGAAAGGTTGCATCTTATGACTATTGAGCATCTTTGTTTTAAACTGGGATATTGTGTGGAATGCATCAAGTAGTAATATAATAATAAATTGTAAATTGCATTTTACTAGCCATTAAATTCCAAAGGATTTAATAAATAATGAACCATAACTGTAATTTTGGCAATTCTTTCAGTTCAAGTCCTTACTAGGGATAGTCAAATGCATTAATACAAAATTCAGTAAAACCATCATAGAACGTCATTAAAAAATACTTGGCAAATTCAAAGAGTCCATAGTTAAGACCAGCAGAACCTCTCTAGTCCCACAGTATTAAGTTTATAGAGGCTCATGGAAAATGGACAAAAACTTAAGTGCCAGAATCTAACAATCTCTTACTAAAACAATTTAATCAGGGATTACTTACAAAATAAACTAGAGCAATGGAAATTACTATGATAAGCATGCTCTGAGTACAGGTAAAAGAGAGAGTTGGATTTTAAACAAAGTTATTGGCAACCTACTAAGGTAACAGCATCTAGTTAACCTATGCCAAGATCACATACACAACCCACCTCAACCCTGAGGTTTCGTCTCAAAGTGGGGACACACACAGGTTAGGGAAAGAAAATACACATAAACCAGTTTAAGTGATCAGAAACTGGTTTAAACCTGTAACCGAACATAAGTTCAGTGCACATAGATAAACCAGTTTCAAAATGGCCAAAACTGGTTTAAGATAGACCTGGTTGAATGTAGTATCAGACTTAACTGATTTGAGTCAAACCAGTTTATGGAATTTCTGTCTCAGACCCCTTCCTGGTTTAAGTTAAACCAGAGTCCCCCAGCATGCTTTTCAGCCCTGGGCTGAGCTCAGCTGTCTGCTCCAGACAGCAGAGCTGGCCCTGCCCCCTGCTCTCTAGCTGGAGCAGGGGTGGGGGTGTGGCCAGACACTGGCCCAGCATGGCCTGCTAAGACTAAGGGGGCAGGAAGGGAGTATTTATTCTCCCCTCCATCCCCTCTCCCCCTGGGGACCACAGCTGGGGTCTGCCTGGCCAGGTGGAGCAGTGCCTGTCAGAGTAAACTCTGCCCCCCCCCAACCCCTGCAACTATAGTGGCAGGGACAGAGGTGTGGCCAGAGCCAACCAGCATAGCCCCGCCATCTGCCTGCCTCACCTGTGGCTGTGGCTACGGCTGCGGCTGTGGGACTGAGCTGGGCTGGTCCGTGGAAGGGTGGATGGGTGCTGAGTGGCCAGCCCAAGATGGGCCATGGGGGTATGGCCCTTCCCAGCCAGCTGTGGCTCAGTCTGGGGCCACGAGAGCTGTGTGCCTGGATTGCTCCAGGCTTCTCTTGCCCAGGCCAGGTGGGGCTGTCATGGAGCTGCAGCTAGCTGGGGAGGGCTGTGGGGGCAGGGCCCTTCCCAGACAGCTATGGTGCCATGACAGCCCAGCCCAGCAGTGGCTGGCTGGGCAGTGACGTGGAGGCAATGCCTCTGCAGCTGTGGGTGGGCACCTTGGCAGCTGGACTGGTTGTGCAGGACATGTTAATTGTGCCTGTGGCTGCCCAGACCAGCTTGAAGGTGCCAGTGGGCCCAGATCCCAGCAACTGCCCACTTCAGGGGCTCAGGTCCCTGCAGCCGCTGCCACCGTGCCCCTTGTTTGTCATTGTACATCACCCAGCCATCTGTAGCCACACCAGAAGCTGCGCACTGGCTGGAGCTGGTGGGGATCTTCTGCCTCCCTTGCCTCCAGGTGTGACTGCTGCTAATGCCGCCACCCCTGCACATATCCGCACTGCTCTGGGTGGGCAGGTGGGAAGCTTCAGCCCAGCAGCTTCTGCCCAGTGCATAGAGCTCTGGCTCCAGCCTCTCGCCACCTTCTATCCACTCTGCCCACCCAGTGCAATGAACTGGATGGAGGTGGATGGGTAGGCAGAGCTAGGGGAAGGTAGCTGGGAGATGGAGCTGGCTCTCCATGCGCTGGGTAGAAGCCACTGAGCTGAAGCTTCTACCACAGCTGGAGGTGGTGGGGGAACAGAACAGCCCTACCAGCCCCAGCCAGCATGCAGCTTTGGTGGGACTGTTCCCAATGCAGCTGCAGCCAGCTGGGTACTGCTGTGCTCCCTTTGCCTCCAGCACCCCCTCCTCCTCCCACTCCTGCCTCTGCTGCACCATTCCAGGCAGCGGTGGGGGAGGGAGCTTCAACCCAGTGGCTTCTGTCCAGCGCATGGAGATCCGGCTCTAGCTCCAAGCTGCCTTCCATCGCTCTGCCTGCTCACAGAGGCTGCTCATCGTGTTGGGCAGGCAAAGCAAATGGAAGGCACCTGGGAGCTAGAGGCAGAGCTCCATGTGTGAAACTTCCTGCTCACCTACCCATAGTGGCATGGCAGAAGCAGGGGTGGCAGCAGCAGTGGCAGCTGGAGGTGAGGGTGGCAGAATAGCCACACTGGCCCCTCCTGGCCAGTGTGCAGCTTCTGGTGCAGCTGCAGCTTGCCAGGTGCTGCACAGTGATGGACAGGGGGTGCAGTGGTGGCTGTGGGCACCTGAGCCCCCGTGGTGGGTGGCTGCTAGGCTCTGGACCCACCAGCATCTCTGAGCCAGCCTGGGCAGCCATGGGCATGATTAACACATTTCACATGGCCAATCCAGCTGCTAATGTGCCCACCTGCAGCTGTAATGGTGTCAACTTTGCACTGCTGGCTGGCTAGTCACCACCTGTGTTGCTGAGCTGGGCTGTCATAGAGCTGCAACTGGCTTGGAAGGGTCCTGCCCTCACTGCCCACCTGGGCCCCACTGGGCCCTTCCCATCTGGCTCTGGCTCTATGATGGCCCCGCATGGCCTGGGTGCGGGTAGCTGGGAGTAATCCAGGCACATGGCTCCTGTGGCCTCAGCCCAAGCCACAGTTGACTGTGAAGGGCCTGAGCCCTGCAGCCCAGCTCAGGTGGGCCTCTCTGTATCTGCCCTTAGCATCACTTGTGGGCCAGCCTGTTTCAGCCCCATAACTCCAGCCCCAGCCTCAGCCCTGGGCAGGTGGTGGGGCCATGCCGGCCAGCTCTGGCCAGGATCCCCAATGCATGAGCAGTGGGGAAAGCCAGGCAGACCCCAACTGCTGTCCCTGTGCCTGTGCCTGAGAGGGGAGACAGGAGAGTTTAATTTCTGTCCCTATCCCTCTTCACCTGAGGTGCTGCCCAGGCTGGTATCTGGCCACAGCTGCCTTCTCCGCCCCCCTCTCCCCCTAGGGACAAGCCTGGCAAGGGCTGCTCCCTTGCCTCCAGCCAAACCCTGGCTGGGGTCCTTGCAGGCCAGGGTCAGGGTTTAAACCCTTTTCCAATCATACTTAGCAGCCTGGGGGCAGGAGGGCTGGCCATGCCCTCCCAGGTCAGCTTCCCTTCAGGCTTACGGCTGCTGCAGAGGGGAAGGGAAGACTCACTTTAGCACCTCCCAGGCTTCTAGCCTGAGCCACTGCAGGCATGTGCATGTATTTCTGCAATCAAAAGTGAATGTGTATTCACTTGCAAATTGGTTCAATCTATGCAGGTTAGACTAATCTGCAAAGACTGAATCAATTCAAGCTCAGGCTTTTTGAATGTCTGTCCCTAGCCAAATAAAACCAAGGATGACACCAACTATCTATGTATTAAAAACACCTAGAACACTACTGACAGTCATTATATGCTGATGGGAGTAACCAGTGGTGATTGTGCAAGTAGCAGCTGTGTGATAAGGGGACTATTGAGGTTCAAGGACAGAATTTTTATTGAGACAGATGCCTATTGAAATTAAAAATAAGTTTTTAATTTTCACCTTGCTTTGACCATCTGCTCGGACCGCCACCCTAGACATCACCCTTTGATCGTGTGATAAATTTGCATTTGACTTCCAAGAAAAGATGATGAAATAACAGCCATTTGAGTTGAAGAAGTCACGTTACTCGTGTATTCAGCTGTGTAGGGACATGGCCGGGTGCCCGGGTCAAAGCAGAAGCAGCAACTTCTGGTTGTTGCCCAGATAGTGATTGCAAATGCACAGCTGCTGCTTTTTTATTTTTTTTTTTGCCCCACCCCAAGTCATTCCTGGGGAGGTTGCCACTACTGCCTCTTGCACTTATGCCACTGATTCACCTTTGTAACCTTGATCACAGGCAGGTAACTGGGGCAGCCAATACAGATCATTGTTGTACCACCTTGCTCTTATTCCAGTGAGTCCTTTGAAACACATTCTAATCCCTTAGTCACACTGAGTGATACTGTGCACCTCAAATACTTGCAGGTTCAATATTCAAAGAGTAAGGTGAGCAAGGCTAGGAGGATCTGGCCCTTTGCTTGTATCTTGTATTCTTTCTCCTCTTCTTCTCTTTATAATCTGTAGCTTGTACGTGCTAGGACAGCCTCCTGTCTCTCTTGCCCTCTTCACTCCACCTGCTGCCATGCAGCTGTCCTCCCCCCAATTCCATACACAACCAATCTCGCTTTTGGCCCTCTTGCAATGCATGCCTAAAAAACATAGAAGATAGCTCTCCATGTTCTGTATCTTAATGGAAGCTGCATGGCCATTTTTGGATGTGCCTAAGTTAATTAGCCCAGTGCAGTGATGAAGCTGCTCTGCTTCCTGTTCAGGAGATAGCATGCTTTGAGCAGCTTAGCAGTGGGAATTTCTGAGTGAGGGTGGAGTACTGAGAGGGCATCTACCTTTGTAATCTACCCACCGCACCTTTTGTGGCCCCTGGTTGGAAATCGTTGCTTTAGGGCACAGGGAGGCTCTTCCTGTATAGTAATACTGTACTTAATCCTGATCAGGGATGATGGACATTATTGCAACAAATTAATAAAACTAGTGACAGGAGGGTTAATACATTAATCTGTATTGGGAGTGATTTTAGTAGCTTTCCATGTATCAGACCAGACAGGATGCAGCCCTTTTTGTTAACAACTAGTATTAGAATCTGTTGTTTCATGTCTATTTTTTTCAATGTGCACATGCCTCTGTTTCTGTGTGAGCAGACACTTTGTTTCAGCTGCTCACCCAATTGTACCTTGGAGGACAAGAGCGTGGTAGTCTGAAGAGCTGGATCACTTCTTCCCATCAGGCTGTCCTTGGAGGTATCTAGGCCACTAAGAGAGCACACATTCCATTTCAACAGATGCAGCTCACATTTATGCAGGGTACAATTGATAGGGTGACTCACTGCTGTGTTAATGCAAGCTCCCTGCTTTTTTTTTATTCTTCCCTTTTTTTGAATTATAACTTCAGTTCATTCAAGTAAAATAGATTTTACTTACTGCCTTACTGTGCTATTTTAGGGGCAGAATAAGAGGACAATACGCATAGATGGTAATAGAAAGACATGACTGCAGGCTTTGTATTACATGCTTATTTGGGAGCAATTAAAAACACAATGTGTTAAAAGAGAAAGTATACAGAATATAGGAGACTGTGTATCATCCTACATGCCTGAATATTGAGCAGTATAATTAAGATACAGTTCATGCAGTCCATAAGTAAGAACAATAGATATAGGAAGAAAATGGGCCCCATCCTCAGCTGGCGTGCATTAGTATAGCTCCATTTAAGTAAATGGGACGATGCTGAATTATATCAACTGAGGATCTAGCCTTAGCACAGCCCCTCCACCTGTCCTCATCATCTCCACCATTCATCAAACTGCTGTGTTCATAAGCATCGATTCATAGAAGTAAGCTACAGTACTCTCACTTACCTTGGCTTGTTTAGCAAAGGGACTTCATACAAAAGTCACCTCATGGTCCAGCTGCTGCAGAACTCCTAGGACTAATGCTGACTACTGTGGCTTAAACATACCCTTTACCAGAACCCCACCTATCGGGATGCTCTTGGTCTACAGTTTAACATGATTGGTATCGTCTGTAACACACCCAGAGTTTACATAGGATTAAAAAATATACTTTTTATATTGATCCTCTGGGAGATGCACACAGAAAGAGAACTAATAAACCTTACAAACATTTCCCTCCCTTACTCTTCTCATCACTCTGAAGCATTCTTTGGGTTTTGCTCAGGAACTTCTGGGGGTGTCCATGATTCTTCCTCTGAAGCTTGCAATCTTTCTTTAAAATTATGGACTCCTTCATGTTCTTTTCCACATTAGCCTGCTTCAACCTTGGCTGTTCCCACATTTAAATAGAACCTTGTCTCCCAGCTCCAGCATTGTTCTTTCTTCCTGTCTCCTGTCCCCAAAATTCCCAAGGTATCCTATGAGTCTTCCTCACCTTCTTGTCTTGCTTTCCTTATTCACTTCTAGGAATTTTCTACTCTCTGTAGAGAAGGGGGAAAAACTAGCTTCTCCTACTTCAGCCCATTTTTTCTGTGTTTTCACCTGAAAGTGTGATCATTATGGTCTGACAACCTACTTTCCCTGGTTTGACGGTGCCTTTGTTGGCAGTGGATTCCACATATACTGCCACTTCATAATTAAATAATTCAAGATAATGACTTCATAACTTCAGCTGTATGTTATGAATGGTATGCAAACAGGTTGACTGTGTCATAATAGTGGAAATCTTAATTAAACCTGGACCTACACTTCCTTTGAGGTAATTTTCTTTATCCTCTGGATTGTCTATATGTTTAGACATAATAACTAAGAGTTCTGTGGGGATTAATCAGCTGAAAATGACAGAGTAAAAGCTAATCTGAACTTTCATTTAGAACTTCAACAAACTGAAATCAAATTGTTCATGCCTGGCTCATGGGTACTTAATTAGTCATTAGCATTTTCACATACAATTACATTTTCTTGTTCTTGCTTAGACCATAAATGGGATTCTCAAAATATCATGAGACTGTTCTTACTGTAAATTGTTTAGCCGGTAGGAATTACTGTAATTCTCATTTTTAACTTCATTTTTAAATTGAGAGGTCTAAGATATATGTCGAAAGCAAACTTTTTAAGGAATTAAATATCATGGATGAAATCCTGGTTCTTGAAGAGTGGCAAAGTTCCCATTGACTTGAATGGTGCCAGGTTTTCATCCCACACAAGTTCAAGTCTCTGCAAACAAAGCAGAGACTTGATTTTAACACCAAATACATTTTTTAAAAAGTGTTTCTGTGATTAAGAGATTATATACGTGAGATAAGGCAAAATAAGTCTGTCTAGGGCATGACATGTACAAGTTGATTGAAATTCAGTTACAGGATTAGAAGAGAAAAATAATTGAAACCAATATTTATTTCAGAAACTGAAAGGATTTTCAACTCTTCACGTTCGTTATAAAAAAAAGACATTTACTAGAATTCATACTTCATGCCATTTGTTTTTGGCACAGTCTTTTTCCAGTTCTGAGAACAGATACTATTTATTCATCATGATATACAAGCTGTTTTCCTCCCTTTGCTAGCTCCCCTTTACAAGTTAAGTTATATGCTCTGCAAATATTGTATGTATAGTTAGTTAATTATAGGAATTATCTAAGAGGAATTATCTGAGAGAGGGTGGCTACTCCAGCCCCAGCATCACTGCTCATTGCCAGTATTTGAATGAAATAAACAGTGTAAAATGGGCCATTCTCTCCCACGTGCTTTGGTATGCTATATAGTATGGCAAAATAAAAATCTGGGGCGAGTAGCTTTGCTTATGTGAAGACCTGGAGGATAATCAGGTGGCAAGTAACTGCTAATATAGATTCGTCAAGAGTAGTAGGCAACCATCCATCGATTGTTTAGATCATGGTAAGAGTAAGTCATGGCTAACCAACCCAATTTCCTTCAATAATAAGGGACCGGCTTTGTGGATGGAGAGAGAGAAATGGATGTGATATACATTGACTCCAGCAAGGCCCCCATTGCATTCCCATAAGAAACCAGAAGTAAATATGGTCCAGATGAAGCTAGGTAGGTGCAAGGTAGGTGTGTAACTGGTTGAATAATGGTCAAATGTTGACTCAACATCAAAATGTAGTCTGGTTCAATATTTTCTTAATGATAGGGAGGAGGAAATTGAGTATACACCAGTGAATTTGCTAGGCAGACACTATAGAGCAGGGGTGGGCAAAATATGGCCCACAGGCCAAATCTGGCATGCTAATTGACTGTATCTGGCCTATGGTTGCCCCCGCAGTACTCTTTATGGGGCCAAGCCCCACCTGTTTCCACTTGGGGCAGCCTGTGCCATGCTCCTGCCAACACTCTTGCTCCAGCTCTGGCTCCCACCCTGGCCAGCACATGCAGCTTCCTAGTGGGGCTGTTTCCACTGCTGCTGCTGTCACTCAGGTACTGCTCACCTCTCCCTGCCTCCAGTGGCCCCTCCTCCTGTCCTTGCTCTTGGCACCAGGTAGTTCAGGCAAGTGGCAGCAGCCATATGGTCATGTGCCAGGCACCACATACCCAGCCAAGCAGAGGGGAAGCTGCAGCTGAGCAGCTTCTCTCCCAGCACATGGGGCTTTAGCTCCAGTTTGAGCTCGCAGCTTCCCTCTACTCACTCAGCTGCCCAATGCAATGAGCAGCCCCCTGTAAGCAGCTGAGTGGGTGGAAGGCAGTTCCACTGGGAAGCTGTGTGCAGTGGCTGGGGCCAAGTGTGACAATGCCATCAGTGGGTGCAGGGCAGGTGCTGTCAGGAATATAGTGTGGGTTGCCTTGGGCAGGAGCAGGTGGGAATTGGCCCCACGTGGGGTGCCATGGGGGCAGCCACAGTCCAGGGAGTGGAAAGATTGTACATGCACCTTGCATTTGCACCATATGGCCCAGGCAAATTCTGCTGCATCCACCCCCAGCACCGTCCTCCTTCTTCCCATCCCCAGCCAACTCCCAGGACCTAGCACATTGGCAGCCCCCCACACACAGATGCCCCCCAACACACACATCCCACCCACCACCACACATGCAGTATAGAATTGTAAGACTTCATTTTGGGGTATTATGCAGTCACCACAAAATATGCACTCTATATGCACTACTAAAAATAACAAATCAGGACAAAAATTATATTTTGAAAAAGAAGTAAAATGTGTTATAGTAGATGTTTGATTTTTTTTTTTTAGTAAATGATTTATTTTTAAACTTGAATACATATGTGCATAAGCTCATCAAAACTTGTTAAGTGGCCCACCATCCAAAATAATTGCCCACTCCTGCTGTAGAGGACAGATTTAGGATACAAAATTATTTTGATAAATTAAAAAAATGATCTGAAATAGATTAAATTCAATGAAGATAAATGCAAAACACTATACTAAGAAAGGAACAATTAAGTTCACAAATACAAAATGGGAATGGCTGGCTAAGATACTGCATGACAGAAAAGGACCAGGACTTCATGAATAGGAATCTGAATCTGGGGCAAAAGAGTGATACCGTTACAAAAAAAAGCCAAAAGTGTACTGGAATTTGTCAGATGTGAGTTACAAGAAGTTATTCTTTTGTTGTATTCAGCACTTGTGACTGGAGTAATTTGTCTAGTTTTAGATTTGTCTAGTTTGAAGACAGACATGGACATGGACATGAACAAAATAGAAAGAGTCCAAAGGAGAAAACCATTAACAAATAAAAACTGAATATCCAGAATACATGATATTAGCAAAGATTGGGGGAATTAGAATTATTTAGTGTGCAGCTGGACAGGATTATTTGGTCTGGAGAAGTTTGAAAGATGATTTAATAATAGACTTCAAAAATTAAAAGGTAGTTCTAAGGAGGGTAGCAAACAATTATTCCTGTGTCTACAAGGGACAACACACAAACTTGTCTTATATTGCAACAAGGGAAAGTAGGAAGAACTTTCAAACTACACAGCTGACTAAGCACTAAACAGCTTGCCTAGATAGGCTGTATTATCTCCATCACTGAAGTTTTTAAGTGCAGATTAGGTAAGCATTGTTTAGACATTGATGAAAAAGAGGTTTCATAAGATGATCTCCTAAGGTCCCTTTCAGCCCTATTTTCTATAATTCTGTGAATATGTTATGTAGGACTTGATAAGACATTGCCATTTGAGGCTTGTCAGTGAGGCCCTAAGGGACCGTGACCACAGGGAGAGGGGAGTTCAAGAGGAGTGGTTGCTCCTCAAGGGAGCGATCCTCAATGCACAAACTAAGTCTATTCCATCTCGGAGGAAAGGCAGCAAGAGGGCACAGCAGCCCCCCTGGCTCTCCAGGGACCTAGCAGATCTCCTGAGACTAAAAAGAAAGGCCTACAAAGGGTGGAGGATGGGAGTCACCTCCAAGGAGGATTATTCTGCACTGGTCCGGTCCTGTAGGGAGCAGACCAGGAAAGCCAAGGCTGCAACTGAACTCCAGCTAGCTTTGAGCATCAAGGACAATAAGAAGTCCTTTTTCAGATATGTGGGGAGCCGGAGGAAAAGCAGGGGCAACATTGGACCCCTGCTGAGCCAGATGGGGCAACTGACAACTGACGCCCAGGAAAAAGCCAACCTATTAAATAGGTACTTTGCGTCAGTCTTTCATCAGTCCCATGGGACACCCATGCCCGCTACAGGGCCGGGAAGTC
>NW_005842884.1:445619-471287 GCF_000455745.1 Alligator sinensis
TGCTTCCAGTTTTGGGCTCCACAATTCAAAAAGGATGTGGAGAAGCTTGAGAGAGTCCAGAGAAGAGCCACGCGCATGCTCAGAGGTCAGGGAAGCAGACCCTACGATGACAGGCTGAGAGCCCTGGGGCTCTTTAGCCTGGAAAAGCGCAGGCTCAGGGGTGATCTGATGGCCACCTACAAGTTTATCAGGGGTGACCACCAGCATCTGGGGGAACGTTTGTTCACCAGAGCGCCCCAAGGGATGACGAGTTTGAATGGTCACAAACTACTTCAAGATCGTTTCAGGCTGGACATAAGGAAGAACTTCTTTACTGTCCGAGCCCCCAAGGTCTGGAACAGCCTGCCACCGGAGGTGGTTCAAGCGCCTTCATTGAACACCTTCAAGGTGAAACTGGATGCTTATCTTGCTGGGATCCTATGACCCCAGCTGACTTCCTGCCCTTTGGGCGGAGGGCTGGACTCGATGATCTTCCGAGGTCCCTTCCAGCCCTGATGTCTATGAAAATCTATGAAATTTGGAAAACAGAAAGTATATTGTGGATTTGTGACAAAAGTCTAAATGAAGGTTTGGAATATATCTGAAATTCAGTCTTAAGGTCCGCATTGTTGTTATAGGACTCTATGTTGGCGATGTAAGGCCAGTGGGCTGGACTCAGCCTATGGAACCTTTGGATCTGGTCTCAGGAGCCGTAACTTAGGTGACATTCAGCATCAGGGGCTTTGTCCACAGCACATCGCCTTTGGGCGCCAAGGGCTTTAGGGAAGGCGAAGCTTTCCTTGTGCCATGCTGCAGTCAGGCATGCAGGGTCTGGCACAGGTGGGTTCTGCCCACACTACTGAAATTGAAGCAGCAGAAGCAGCTGGGTCCTAGTGCCTGCCTGTCTCAGACTCAAGCTGGGTTGTTTCAGCCCTTGGCCAGAAAACATTGCTGACCCCTGCTCTATGCTAATGGTCTAAAACCCTACAGTGATACCGTACAAGCTGTTCAAAGAAATCCTAGCCCCAACAAATCCATGCAAGTTTTATTATTGGCTTCAATGGAGCCATGCTTTCCACTCATATTATTTTGGAACATTATAGTATCCAAATTTCCAGAGAACAAGAACTGAAAGGTGCCAGTCAAAATATGTTATCTTTCTCTGTGGTTGTTGGACTGGAATGTAGCATATCTGGAATGATCTTTTTGTACTCTCCTGAGTCTATTGCACTCCCATGTGAACATGCAATACTGATCTCACTATAGATCATGACATTCTAAAAATATGTGCCCTTATGGGTGACCCCAAATGGAAGACTTTCATCTGCAGAAAACAATTTGCTGACAGCTGGACAGTCCCAATGGAGCATATGCCCTCAATGCATCCACAGGAAATTCACGGAAGATGCAGAAACAAAAAGAAATCAAATTTCCAAGCTTCTCCAAAGAACATGTCTGTAAGTGCAATACTGGTTCTTTCTTAATTCTGCAGATAAATTTTGCAGAACTTTAATATTACAGACAATAAATAATCTCCATAGAAAGACTGTGGAAGATTTTGGTACTAGTATAACTAAGCCCTGGTTTTATAAAATCTTATTTTAGGAACTTCCTCTTTTTTGCAATTGAAATTAGAGGGGGAAGTCTGGAGTTGTGCTCTGTTCTGTCAAGACTAGAGATGTAACATTTCCATTAAATTCTCCAAATTCCCAAATTTTCCAAATAGGGCCTCAGGGGAAAAAAATAAAAATTTTTTTTTTTTGGAAGTGGTCTGAAAGTAGTGTAACAAAAACTCCTTTGAAAAGTGGAGAGTCTGGCAAAAAGAAAGTGGAAGAGTGGGAGAGGAGGAGAAGCCAAATGTTAGCTTGAATAAATTAGCTATGAAGAAATTTAGACTGGATGTTAGAAGAGTTTTTTTAGTCACTAAAGCAGGTTCCAGGACAACTTTTGAATAGGAGTGGGGGGAAACACTAGTTTTAAGATGAAAATGGATATGCTATGCTCTCAGTAAGCCTTATGGAATTCACAAGAGTTTCCAGGTTAGAGGAGTAGACAAGAGGGCACCATTGCCTGGAGTTCAGCAGTAAAGGGATATATGTGTTACCACTGCAGGAAGTGTCTGTTTGGATGAATGACTTTCTACATTATTACTGTGCCTGTCCTGGCTTGAACTATACTACCGCTGTCAGGGTTAATGTATCTGTAGTAGCATAACATGGGGTGGGTGACCTGAGCTTGTAAGTTGCATCCCAGGGCTACTCACTGCAGCCTACCTTTCTGCTGTCTGCCTGCCACTTAGTTTTGCTCTGCTGGCACTTTCCAGCTCCAAGAAGCAGCAACCTGGCACAAGCACTCTGGGAACAGCAGAGCAGCAATGGAGTAGCTGTTGATGCAGGAGAACTGACCCCAATTTTTTTGCCATGGAATTCAGCCTTTTTTTTTTGTCCTCTGGACATGGGCTTCATTGGGGAAAAAACGGAGTGAAAATTCTGCCTCCAGCAGCAGCAAACTCATAGCCAGTCTAGAGAAATGTGGTTCCCAGAACAGCTGACACTCTGCTCTGTTCCTGTACTTGGAGAAGACAGGAGGAAGGGGCTGCCCAGGGCTCATTTTTTCCATGCTATACCTCTGCGTAACTGTGCTGTAACTGCTGTGGTAGGGACTCAGCCTGAGTGAACGCTGCCTGAGAAATTAACTTCTAATGGGAAATCTGTGCAGATTTGCTTGGAGTTAGAGAGCAACTAGTTTCCAGCTTGATGACTCCGTTCTCCAAAATTACATGGAGCCCAGTTCTCTGCTACATTACACGGAGGGGCTCCCAGGGTGTGTCAGAAGGAAAATGATACCCCAGACACTGAATTCTTTCCCAACCTCACTTCTGCACTCTGGGTTTTTTTCATGGCTCCCACAGGGGAGTCCTTTATGAGCCAGATACTTTCCACTCAAGCAACTGGAAAAGATGAGCCATTGTTACCAGGGACTTGAACCAGATGTGAACCAGTGACCCAGAAGCAAAATATTCTACTTTCTATCTCTAAGCCAGTTCTTTAATTTGCAATTCCAGGAACTAAAAGAATCCTGCTCAGTTAGTAACTGATGTTCTAGTTAAATTGCAAGCTGCTGTAAAAAAAAAAAAGGCAACATTTTTGTTCCATTTTACAAAGGTATTTTTTTAAATTCATAGATCCTTTTAAAGCAACACTACCTTTTATTGTGAAAAATTTACCACCTCCTATATTGGTTGTGTGAAACATATTAATTACACGCCAATTTAGAATGTAGTGAAAATGCCACCATCTTCTGGTTGCATCATGACTGAAAAGACTGCAAAAGGGCTATTTTAATGGATTAAGCTTGGTTGACTCAGTGAGGAAATCCCAGTTTAGATTTAGAGATTAGAATTCCTTGGAAGTCCTTTCTTCTGGACAGTGCTCCACATAACAGACGTACCAAACAGACCCAGTAATGCATGCTAGGAACCTCTGGAATGAATGTCATTTTAAAATGATGTGATTTTGTTACTGAGAAGCTTCGGATGTTCAAATGCCTCTGAGGCATTCCTTGACCAAATATTTTGGCAGAAGAGTGTCACAAAGTGGATTTTCTTTAAAAATAAATGTAAAAAAGGTATTCTGCCCATATCCTGAATGTGTGTTTTCCCACTCTGGTTTTCTATTGTTTTCAAATGTACAGAGAAGAGAAAAATATGATGAAGAGTAGATTGAGATCATGCTACATTCTTTATCTCTGCCTATGTAACCTCATTCCAGTGTGTGTTGTTTCTCCTAAAACAAATTAAGTGATATTGTTTCTGGACTTCTCTGAAATTATTTGCCATGCTTTACTGTACTTCTCCTTATGTGTAGAACCCAGTAAAAATATTCATTAAAAAAGGAGTTCTGTTCTCCCACACAGTGATTTTACAGCAGTGTAACAATAGTGATTTCAATGATGTTAATGGGGTTTTACCCTGAGGTAAGTGAGAGCACATATGTTTAGCATAAGTAAAAATGCTATAATTTGAGTAGCTCATAAATTGAAGTATCCACTGGTTAAAGACAGTTATCCAGTAGCACAGCTGGAGGATGGGTGTGAGCTGAGCACTAGCCTTGGGTGCAGACTTATAGAGAGGGTGCCAGCATGGATGACTGGTGTCACCTTACTCAGGGGGGGCATATGCCCCCCCAGTGATGAGTCAGTGATGGGAGGATCCCCCCCTGGCCAATATTGCCAAATGGGGGGGCTTCCAGCGGCTGATCTCACTCACTGGCTCCTGGAAGTGGTTGCTGTGCTCCCACTTCCTGGCTGGTGCTCGCAGGGGGGTACCAGCACTCCTGCCGCCCCCCCCACCCATCACTTAAGCGGGGAGTGCAGCCAGTCAGGGGATGCACCAGCACTCTTGGGGTGCATGTGCACCCCCATGTGCCCCCTATGCATTGCCACTGGGTGCCTATATTGTTGCAGCAAAAATTCGGGTCTGTGTCAGTGAGGTCATGTCATCTGGTCCAGTGCTAAGTAGGTCACTATGCGAACTCCAGATGACCTTACCCTGTTAAGGATGATGTAAGGCATCTGAGGAAGGTGTCAGATACAGATTTTGAGATGTGTTCAGAGCATGGGTGAGAGCCGTGCCCACACCTAGTATAAAGGGGGTGTGTGGGTGGAGCTGTGTGTGCATCTGGGGTGCGTTGGGTGTGTGAGTGGATTGAGAGCATGTGGTGGCTGGGTGAAGGGTTGAGAAAGAGAGCTAGTGAGAAGGTGTGAGGGCATGGGCTCAGACACTGGCGGAGAGTGAGAGAAAGAGAGAGAGAGCAATAGCGGATTGGAGTGTGCAGTGCTCCGTGGAGGTGTGCTGCCTGGGACATGCCAGTGACTCGAGGGTCTCCAGCGTTTGCTCCCCTTCCAGCAAGACTTCATAGCGAAGGCAAACAGGGTTGTCTCCTCAGAACCTTTCCCTCCAGGTGTGTGTCTCTGACACCTTTTGCCTTCCTTTGCATAAGGATTACCCAATCCTACCTGCCCTGCACCCCTACTTTTCTCCCCTGTCATCAGTGGAAGGTAAGCCACTGCCGGAGTGGCTTGAAGGCAGGTGGCCACTTGAGGACCAACAGCAGTGGCCAGAGTACAATAAATTACTCCCAGTTCTTCCCTTTATAAAGTTCCACCCACCTGTCCTTGTTGGGTTATTAGTAATAGTGTGTTTATTAATGTTTAGGATGGCTATAGGATCTAGGATAGTAATTAGTCCCTAAAGGACATTGGTATTAGGTAGTGTGCAGAGATTTAAGTGGTGTACTTGTTATTTGTTACTGTTACTTATTTGTTGTTCATTAGTTAATAAACCATTGATTCATGTTAATGTCTTGGTGTGAGTCCTAATTAATCAAATCATAACTAATCACCAGGTGGATTGGGTGGTGATAGATACGCCCTGGTCCATCTGTTAACTAACTCAGGGGTCAAAGACCACCTCCTCATTTGCTACCCAACTGTAGGGGGAAGCCGACCATTAAATGATCCTAACTAATAAGGAGCTAATTAAGTCCACGTGTAACAGTATGGCCTCCTCTCCTCCAGGAGTTTTTACCTGTGCTACTTGCCATAGGAGCTGGGTAGGCACAGCCCCATGTAGTGTATCTGGGGGAGAGGGAAGCCTTCCAGGAGGCTTTCCCATGAGAGGCACAGTCCTGTGCTGGGGGCAGAGGAGAGTGAATGGGTCACTCCCTTGGGGGGCCCATGCTGCTGTTTGTACCCCAATGTCAGCATCCAAGCCCATGCTGCTGCATCAGCAGCTACTGACATAGCAGATTTTGCAAGAGTGAGAACTGGACTCTCCTCTGGTCATCGTAATTCCTCCCCAAACACCTATCTCTGCCCCTGGTGCTGATATGCCTCTGCTGCTGTCTGTCTTTTTTGGATTTATTTATCATTAGAGAGATCAGTGATTCTCAAGCTGAATGCACCACAGTGCGCCTTGAGATGCTGTCAAGGGTAGTGCAGGGTAACACACAATGTTAGCATTTTTAGGTGTGCAAAGTTGATTCAGAAGATGAACCCACAGATTTCAAACAGGAATTATTGCATGAGAACCATTTTGCCCTGTTGTGGTCTTTCTGAGCTCTTTGCAACAGAAGAATTGCTTTATATTTCTGTAGTAAAAAAAATAGTGAAAAGCTGGCATTTTCTAAAGGGTGCATTAACTCTAACAAGGGGTGCACTAAGTCTAAAAAAAAGGTTGAGAGACTTTGAGATGGATGGTCAGTGTGTGCTGTATTTAAAGCCCTAATTATCTTGCAGCAATATGGACACACATTCTAGGGCAAATCCTGCTTTCTGTGACAGCTGGTGCAGGGGACTGGACATTTTGATGAATTTCTGAATACTGAATATGATCTGATGTTATGGATATGATCTGACATCTTTGACCTTTTGATATAACCTCTCTCCTCTGTAACTTTTTTCTTTCTATCATCTATCTGGCTCATTTAAGTCTCCTTGGGGTAGGGATTGTTTCACATTGTGTGTTAGCACTGCATCTAGCACTATGATGGCCTTCATCCCTTTTGGAACCAGGTACTATTGTGATGTAAATAATCAATGAATAGTGGCCCATATTCATTTGCTATTAATTTTTTTTTCATTTTATACTGATAAAAGTTTTAGTACGTCACAGTTTTGTACTAACAATATACGTACTTTATACTAGAACTCACTGCCAGGCATATATCTGCTCCCCAACGAGCTGCATCTGTTTTAGCCTATGGTAAAGATCCATCTAATGTTTCTGAAGTATTACAAAAAACATTTTAATTGATTTTTCCGTTCCGTTGTTATGAAATTTCAGACTGTTTGAAAGATCGTGTCAGAAGTTGTAACCTTCCCTCTCCCACGGAAGCTTTATGAGTCATCAATTAAAAGCAGTGGTTTACTCTGTTGCAATAGCTTGAAAACTGGCAGGACATGTGAAAATATTCTGTCAAAGGATAACTTTCTCATTCCAGGCATTTTTTGCCTCACACTGGTATTGATTTCAACTGAAACAACGTCTCTTGAGTCACTCATTTCCTGCTGGCTATATTCATGTCCCCATGATACAAATGGAAAGCCTGCTTTCTGCCTGATGGAATCTGGTTACTTGCAAAAGAGCCGGTTCTGCTGTGACACTAACCAACAAACAAAGGATAAAAAACAACCAATGAATATAGAAAACAAGGATTTTAACTTCATATTATGCCAGCTGTCAACTATCTGGTAGTTCAGAGTTTATTGACTAACAGGTGTGCCTGGTTTAAGACTTAATTGCCTATCATTATTTTTGGTTAATAGTTACTAAGTGCCAACTATCTGCTCACTGGCCTGCAATAGAAGATACAGTCCTTGCCCTCAAGCAGCTTTCATGAAACCCTAATCAGAGCTGGTAAGTCACAAAGAATCATAAACCATTTGATAGTTTCCTTTAGACATGTACCAAGTAGTTTTCATTCCTTTTTCAACTTAGAAAAATTATAGAGCTATTCTTCTGTTGCAAAGAACTCAGAAAGACAGGGCAGAATACTTTTAACACTCTGAAATCTCTGGGTTTATCTTGTGAACCATCTTAACACAACTAACAGTGCTAACATTGCATGGCACCCCATGGCACCCTTGAAAGGATATCAAGGCAACCTAGGGTCCCATGGCACATTGGTTGATAATCACTGGTTTAGTATCTGACTGAGGTTTTTTCACCATGTACCTTCCTTTAAAATAGTGGCTCAGATTATTGTGTTTTCTGATTGTGCCTCAGAAGATAAGGGTGCTAGGAGGCATCACACCATTTTTACAAGCGTCTAAGATATGTAAGATCCGAGTTTTTATTCTCGTAAGTTATTTCAGTGCCTGGGGCTAGATCCATAAAGAGACATAGGTGCCTATGTGCTACCTACCTACCAAAGGAGGTGATTAAATACAAAATTAAATCTGTAAAACTCCTACTCCCCTATATATATGTTTTGCCAGTGATGTTCCCTAGTATCTAGGTGTCCAGAACTGCCTAAGGCCTCTGGCAGAGATTCATTCAGTGGCACAATTTAACAGTTAATAGTTACATGGCAGGAGATGCAATTTTGGGATCGTTGATCAAATCCAGATCATGCCCTTTTTACTTGCCAGTGCAGGGGAAGCTGGGGATCATGATCCTAGGCTCCCCCTGCACCAACAAATTGAAAGCCGGATTCCTGCAGCTTGCCTGTGGGTCTCACAATCAGCAGATTGTCAGCCCTAACCCCAGATAGTCCTGGGGCTATACAGAATGAGAGTCAGCTGACTAGCAACCCTGGCAGATTTGAGGGTTTTTCTCTCTCCAGGAGTTTAAACCCCATGCCCAGTAGCTTTGGTGGGGCTGCTGGTCATGGGGGATCAGAGGCTGCAGGTGTGGGGAGACAAAGGGTTGATTGTCTATTAATCATCAGCCACTTGGAAACTGAGGCTGCCCCAGGCCATTGCCAAAAATATTGTCAGGCATCCACCCTGGACATCCCTGGTTTGTGGACAGAGAACACATTCAATTTAATGCATCATAAAAACAGCTATACAAATGCTCTACAATATATGTGGAACATTTTTATGGTTGGTTTGCCATTTTATGGCACTTTAAATTGGGTGTACGTGTAGCACCCTTGCCATTTATGCCACAAGCAACAGGATAATCATGGCACAAATGTAACATGTGCCAAGGGCCTAAGTCTTGATAGCGCTGAACTGTATGGGGATTCACAAGCGAGGACTTCCTTCACCTATCTCGCCTGCGGAGCCCAATCTGGTGGGCATTCTCAAAGCACACCAGGCATTGTGAAAAACACAGCAAGAGATGGTGCTGCCATCATATTTCACCTCCTCCAAAAGCTCAGAGGTTAAACTGTTTATGAATTTTGGAGACCTAGGTTTAATTCCCTCTTCACCTGAGGCAAATTGAACACATGAACACAAGAATGCCCTAGTCACAAACCTATGTAGTATCCTGGGGTGGTGATCTCAGTCCCTCCTATTGAAATGCTTCAATTTTTTGTGGAATATTTAAAGAGTCATAAGACCACAGAGAGCTGGAATAAACTTGATTCTCTACCTTCACCTGGGTATTCACCAGGGAGGATTTCAGCCCTTGCACGGAAGACTACATATATTTTTTATTCAATGACTAATGTAAAATATACAGACAGTACTTAGTGCAGGGATCTACACGTATCCCTTCCCAAATGCCCTAACCCATCATCAAAAGAGTCATGCTCTCTTGCTCACTTTATTCCTGAAATAGTGCAATGTAGAACAGCTCCAGTGAGAGAGTAAAAGGGAGCCCTATATCAGAATAGCCTATTTTCTTGTAATCGGAGCACTTTCCTTAGAGATAGGATTGTAGGTTCAAGCCATGCCAGACATAAGAGAAGGGAACTCAAGACTCACACTTTCTGGATGAGTGCTTAAATCATTGAACTGTTAGGGAAAGGCAGCACCACCTCCTCCAGTGAAAGAAAGCATTGACTGCTTCTGCTGTGTTTTGTGCTAAACCTGATTCATTAGGAGTGCTCTGAGAAAGCCTTTCAGACTCGGAAGAGATAGGGGAAGAACATCCAGTCTGTGGATCCCACTGGGGCTTAGATGTGAGACAGGTGCCAAGCTGCTCAGAATTGCCCAGACTGATGCACTTTTGAGACTGCTCAGAAGCAGAAGTTTTGTCAGTTGGGAAAATTGAAAGTTAAAACCTTAGGGATTGGGGATTTGACCATCTAAAATTTGGAGTTTGGTTCCAAAGTCTTACTTTAGATGTCTACATTCTTTTGTGGATCTGACCTTAATTGTTTAAATCTCTTTTGAAAAATGAGACTTAGGTTGCTAAGTCACTAGGCACACTTGAAAATTTTATCCCTGTCTGAAAATTTTCTAGAAGTCTAGTGAGATAATAGCCTGGGATCAAGCATTGGATGCAAAAACTCCACGGTTTTCTCTGATGCATGCTTGTACATTCATTAATTTTCCTCCTTGTTGATCAAACATGTCTCTCTATTTATTTGAAATAGAGTACAATCCATAATCTTCTTCCTGCTTTTGCTCTCTCTCTGACGAATTACATGACACTGAATCCTGAGAGTGATTGGTATCTGAAGAGTTAAAACAATTATTGCTACAGAAAAGTGGTAAGACTTTATCCCTCTGGTAAAAACAACTCTGTAAAACATATTGGAGCAGAAAATGAAGACAAATATCGTGTTCAATTCCAACTGCAGATCTTGTTCAAATGTTGTTTTAGAAAATCAATATTCAGCTTAAGCAGGTTGAACAGTTTTACTAGCAGCTGCTCCTCACAGACCATCCCTTTTCCTTCACTCCCTTTTCCTTTAATCAGAATTTTCAAAATCTCTCCTACCATATGTCTGTATAAGCACTGATTTGCATAAAATTGGATGGTAGAAATATGAAAGGATTACAGCTTCAATTGTTACAGGTTTGCTTGCCAGGATTCCTTTTACGGCTCTGCCCACCTGAAGCAAAATTATGTGTTTCTTCTATATGAACTCTGTAAAAATAGAGTATACATGTTAAATATTCGGTTTGCCAAAGCATATTAAATGAATGGGAAAGTATCCCTTTCCTTTTATTACATTCCACTTGTGTAGCAACGTACGTTTAAATTCATTTGACAAAATATCCATATATATGAAGAATATGGGCTAGATTCTGCGCCTCTTTGTCAGCTATAGAGACTGAATCTGACCCTCTATAATTTATTGGGGTATTCCTAAATCAGAGGAAAGTAGGGCTGGAAGGAACCTCATAAGAGCATCGAGTTCAGCCCCCCTGCTCAAGGCGGGATCGTCTCTGACAAAACCATCCCAGTCAAATATCTGTGTAACCTGTTCTTGAAAGTGTCCATGGATGGAGATTCCAGTGTCCCTAGGTCACCTGTTCCAATGTTTAACCACCATCACAGACAGAAAGTTCTTCCTAATCTTCAGCCTAAATTTCCCCTGATGCTGTTTGAGGCTATTGCTCCTACTTTTGTCTTCTGCTGACATAGATAAAAGGCTATCTCCATATCCCCTTAGTCTTTGCTTGTCTGACTAAATAATCCTAGTACTTTCAGGCTTTCCTTATAAGTCTTGGCTTTTCCAGGCCTCTATTTATTTTTCCAATATGTCTACATCTATTTATTTTTCCAATATGTATACATCTTTCCTGAAGTGTGTGCCCAAAACTGGATGCAGTAGTATAGGTAGGCCTCACCAGTGTGAAATAGAGCAGAAGAATCGCTTCCATTGATTTTTCAAGAAAGACTCCTTTTAATACAACTCATTATGCTCTCGGCTATTTTTGCAACAAGAGCAGACTGATATTTGAGTCAGTTGATATTCAGCTTATGGTCCACTGTAACCCCCAGGTCCCTCTCTTCAGTACTCTAGTCTAACCAAACATTCTGTGTTTGTGCATACAATTATTCCATCCAAGTGCAGGACTTTGCATTTATACATGTAGAATCTCAACTTAATAATTGTGAACCATTTCTCCAGTCTATCCAACTCATCATGGATCCTAGCCCTCCAGAGTGTCTGTGATTCCACCCAACTTGCTGTTATCCACAAATTTGCTAAACGTGCACTCAATCCCATTGTCCAAATCATTAACGAAGATGTTAAACAATACTGGACCAAAAGCAGACCCCTAAGAATATCTCCTCCCAACTAACCATTTGAGCCACTGATAACTATTCATTGATCATGATGATCCAACCAGTTATGTATCCACCTCCCAGTTTTTTCATCTGATATACTTCCTTGGCTTATTAATAAAAATGTAATGAGAGACAGTGTCAAAGTATATCCACTGCTCCCTTTCTCCCAGTCTACAGAGTCTTTCATCCTATCATAGAAGGAATCAAGTAGATCAGGCATGACTTGCTGTTGGTGAATCCATGCTGGTTATTCCCAATCACCTTGTTTTCCCCTAGATGCTTCACAATAAGTTCTTTGAAGACCCTGCTCCATGATCTTTCCAGGTATCAAGGGCAGGCTGACCGGTTTGTAATTCCCCAGATTCTCCTTCATCCCTTTCTTATAGATGGGCACTATATTTGCCCATTTTCAATTATCTGGGAATTCACCTGACCTCCATAATTTCTCAAAGAGGATAACCAATGGCTTTCAAATTATCTCAGGTATTTCCTTCTGTAGCCTAGGGTGTATCCAACCCAGCTCTGCTGACTTGACAGCATCTCCCTTCCTTATTTTCTAAGTTATTCTTCTACTACTCTAGGCTGTTTGTCTCCTTCCCTATATTTGTTGCCAACTGCATTTATCATCTGGTAGCTGACTTGATTCATGAAGACTGAAGTAAAAATTCCTTCAGCCTAGGTTGCCTTTTGCATTTAGTAAGGGACTTGCATTTTCTTTGATCTTCCTTGGTCTTTGATCATACTTCTAGAATCCTTATTTATTGCCTTTTACACCCTTTGCTGGTTGCATATTAAATTCTGCCTGTGCTTCTGGATTTTGTCCCTGTATTCCTGTACAATACTTTTATCCTCTTGCCTAGTAATATGATCAAGTCTACACTTCTTGTAGGATTCATTTTTTTGAGTTTCAGCTCATTGAAGAGATTGCTGTCTAGCCAGGCCAGTTTCCTGTTGTACTTCCCATTCTTCTGCTGCATTGGAATAGCTTACTTCTAAGTCTTTAATATGGATTCTTTAAAGTACATCCAGCTCTCCTGGACTCCTTTTTCCCCTCAGTTTTGCCTCCCAGTGGATTCTGCTCATCAGTTCCCTCCATTTGTTAAAAGCTAATTGTTTGCATCTCAGTGTCTGCTGATGTCTTCCCTTCCTTCCCTTAGGATCTTGAACTCCATCATTTCATGGTCATTGCCCCCCAAATTACCTTCCACCTCTAGATTCTCAACCCAGTCATCACTTTTTGTGAGTAGCAATCTGAGAAGAACTTACTCCCTGGTTGACCTCTCCACCAACAAGGTAACCCGAACACACTTCAGTCATTTGCTGGACTGACCATGCATTGCTGTGTTTTCCTCCTAGCAGATGTCATGGAAATTAAAATCCCCATGAGAACCAGATCCTGTGATTTGGAACCATCTGCTGGTTGTTTAAAGATAACTTCTGCTAGTTATTTAAATTAATCCACCTCTTCCTCCTGGCATGGTGGTCTATAGGAGATGCTCCTCTGCTACTGTCCTCTCTGATCTTTATACAGAGGCTTTCAACAGATCTGTTAGCCACTTCATACCATGCCTTCCTTAACAAGTTATACACTTTCAAGACTCAATGTGTTTTCCACTTCACTCTTCACAGGCAAGGTCAGCTTCAGTCATGGGAACAATCTTCCATATCTCCATAATGGTCATTACATATAATTCTGGAACTATATTAGGACTTCCAATTCTTTCTGTTTACTCCCCATGCTTCTCACAGTAGTATATAAGCATTTTGATGTATTTTCTCTCTGAGAACACTGCTAAGGGTACTACTCTGGCAGCAAGCAGAAATTTTCATCTGTACTTGCAGCAGTTCACCTGGAGAACAGATATGGAGACCTAGAAACAGAGGGGGAGGAGAACAGGACAGGCCTCCCCAAGGTAGGAAGGATCAAGACCATCACCACCACCAAGAAGCAGCAACAGGTAGTGGTGGTTGGAGACTCCTTTCTGCAAGGGACAGAGGTATCCATCTGCCAGCCTCAGCTGTTGTCTAGGAGGGCTGCTACTGCCAAGATGTCATGGAGGGATTACCAAAACTCATCTGGCCCTCTGACTACTAGCATATGCTGTTCATCCATGTGGGCACCAATGATACCAGCAGGTGGAGGCCCTGAGCAAATCAAAAGTGACTACAGGGCTCTGGGTGCAAGGGTGAAGGGGATGGGAGCTCAGGTGGTGTTCTCCTTAATCCTTCTGGTCAAGGTAAAGGGCCTAGACAGGAGGTGGCACATCCTGCAGATCAATGCATGGTCACACAGGTGGTGTTGTCAGTGGGCCTTTGGATTCTTTGACCACAGGGTGATGTTCTAAGAAAAAGAATTGCTAGGAAGAGATGGGATCCACCTGGGGAAGAGAGGGAAGAGCATCTTCATAGACAGGCTCACTAACCTTGTAAGGAGGGTTTTAAATTAGGGTCCCTGGGGGATGAAAATCAAAGCCCTGAGGTAAATAGGGAAGTGAGTGACCTGGAGGAAGCACAAGCAAGAGTGGGCAACAGGGTAAGCATTCTCATTCTTCCTGATAAATCAAGGCAATCAGCTTGGTAACTACCTTAGGTGCCTGTACACAAATATACAGAGCCTGAGAAACAAACAGGAAGAATTGGAAGTCCTTAAATAGTCATGGAACTATGATTGAAATAACAGAAACTTGTTGGGATAGCTCACATGATTGGAGCACTGTCATGGATGGGTATAAACTGTTCAGGAAGGGCAGGCAGGGGAGAAGAGGAGGAAGAGTTGCACTTTATGTAAAAGAGCCAAATGATTCCTCAGAGCTCCAGTGTGAAACTGGAGATAGGCCTCTTGAAAGTCTCTGGGCTAGGGCCAGAGGGGAGAGCAACAAGGGTGATGTCATGGTGGGCATCATCTATAGACCACCAAACCAGGAGGATGTGGTGGATGAGGCTTTATTGAAACAGCTAGCAGAAGTTTCACAGGCTCAAGGGGGATTTAAATCACCCTGACATCTGCTGGGAGGACAGGAATATTGGGTACACTTCCTGGTGAAATTGCTGGAGTGGCCACCTATGGGACATGCTCTTCTTGACCTGCTGCACACAAAGAGGGAAGAATTGGTGGGGAATGTAGTAGTGGATGGCAACTTGGGCAGCAGAGACCACAAGATGATTGAGTTCAGGATCCTGAGGAAAGGAAGGAAGGAGAGCAGCAGAGTTAGGACCCTGGACTTTAGAAAATCAGATGTTGACTTGCTCAGGGAACTCATGGACAGGATCTCCTGGGAAGATAGTCTGAGGGGGAGAGAAGTCCAGGAGAACTGGCTATACAGAAACCTCACTGAGAGTGCATGAATGAGCCATCCCAAAGTGCAGAAAGGCTAGCCAGTATGGCAGAAAACCAGCTTGGTTTAACAGGTGACTCTTCAGTAAGCTGAATCACAAAAAGGAAGCTTATAAGTACTGAAAACTTGGATAACAACTAGGGAGGAGTATAAGATTATTGCTCGGGCATGCAGGGATGAAGTCTAAAAGGCCAAAGCACAATTAGAGTTGCAGCCAGCAAGGGATGTGAAGGGTAACAAGAAGGGTTTCTACAAGTTGTTGTTGGCAGACCCTCGGAGTTGAGGATGATGTCTGTCAGGCTTGATGGGTCCTTAGGTGACTGAGAAGCCCAATTCTGGATACACACGTTCTTCAGCAATGGGGGCATGTTGTTGTATGGGGGTGTGGGATTTGCAGCCCTGGGTTGGTCTCCTCGTTCCTCCACCACTGCCGTTCCACCTCAGTATCGAGTTGTTGGGCCTCGAAGTGGTGCGCACCTTGGTGGACCAGGTGCATGACAATATGTCCACCACTCTCCTGAGTGGAAGATCTGAAACTGACAATGATTGTCCCCACCATCTACCTGACCATCATCATCCATCTCATCCGAGATGCTCTACCATCCAACGTCAGTATCCTGTGTCGACTGAACAGGAAGCTTTTCAATCTTGGGTGCTTCTGGGCAAAAGTGAAACTCACCACCAAGGACATCCACAACCTTCAGTTTGAGGACAATTGCTGCATGATGGCTCACTCTGCACAGGATGTGCAAACAACCTTATATCTCTTCAATGCTTTGTTTAAGAGACTTGGCCTGTCCTTGAACATCACCAAGATGAAAGTTCTCCACCAACCCTCCCCAGGCCAGTCAAACATCCCTCATGCTATCTAGTTAGACAGGGAGGCTCTGGAGTATGTGGAGCACTTTCAGTATCTCAACAGCCACCTCTCTCAATGGGCTACCATTGATGAAGAAGTCCACCACTGGGTCAGCCGCGCCAGTGCCACCTTCTTCAGGCTGTGACAGTGTGTCTTCAAAAATAGAGACCTTTGGAAGTTGGCAAAGGTCCTGGTTTGCAAGGCTGTCATGCTGACTACCCTCCTCTACTGCAGTGAAACTTGGACCATCTACTGATGCCACATTAAGACCCTTGAGAGCTTTCATCAGTGGTGCTTGTGTCGAATCCTGGGGATTGAATGGGAGAACCACCGGACCAGTGTGAGCATCCTCTGTGAAACTGCATCCATGAGCATCGAAGCCTTCTCTTGAGGAATCAACTCTGATGGGTGGGCCACCATGTCCAAATGTCCAAGAGCCACCTCCCTCACCAGATTCTCTTCCCTCAGCTCTCTGTTGGCCAATGCTCAAAGGGCAGCCAAAGGAAACACTACAAAGACACTCAAGGTCGCCCTCAAGCATGGAGGCATTGACACCAATGGCTAGGAGGAGCAAGCTGCTGACCGTTCGGTGTGGCACCATCTGATTTCTACAGGTATGTGAGTAACAAGAGGAGGATCAGGGAAAGTGTAGGTCCCTTACTGAATGGGGGAGGCAACCAATGACAGAGGATGCAGAAAAGGCTAAAGTACTCAATGCATTTTTCACCTCAGTTTTCACAAGCAAGGTGAGCTCCCAGACTTCTGCACCTGGCAGCATAGTTTGGGGAGGATGTGAGAAGCCAACTATGGCAAAAGAGAAAGTTAGGGACTATTTAGAAAAGCTGGGGCCATGGGGCCAGATGGGATGCACCAAAGAGTGCTGAGGGAGTTGGCTGATGTGACTGCAGAGCCACTGGCCATCATCTTTGAAAACTCATGGTGATCAGGAGAGGTCCTGGATGATTGGAGGGCAAATATAGTGCCCATATTTAAGAAAAGGAAAAAGGAGGATCCAGGAGACTACAGACCAGTCAGCCTGACCTCAGTCCCTGGAAAAATCATGGAGAAGATCCTCAAGGAATCCATTTCAAAGTAGTTGGAGGCATTGGTGATGCATAGGGGCTGCATGTGGGTGCACGTGCAACCCCTGGAAGCGCCAGCTGTGAAACCGGTAGTGCTACCTGAAGTGCACTTCTGGTTTCATTGCTGGCTCAGTGATTGGCCGCAGGGGGACCCACCTCCCTTGCTCAGTGATCAGCTGTTGGGAGACCCCCACCCCCATCAGCAATCTGGTGCCCCCCAGACTCAAGAGACACCAGTCACCCATGATTGGAGGAGAAGAAGATCATTAGGAGCAGTCAGTATGTATTCACCAATGGCAAGTCATGCCTGACCAACCTGATTGCCTCCTGTGGTGAGTTAACTGGCTCTGTGGATGTGGCAAGACCAATGGATGTGGTATACCTTGACCTAAGCAAGGCTTTTGATATGGTCTCCCACAACATTCTGGCAGGCAAGCTAAGGAAGTATGGATTGGATAAATGGTCTGTAAGGTGGATAGAAAACTAGCTGGATCATTGGGCTCAGAGGGTAGTAGTCAATGGCTTGATGTCTAGTTGGCAGCTAATATCAAGTGCAGTGGCCCAAGGGTTGGTTCTGGGGCCAGGTTTGTTCAATATCTTCATCAATAACATGGAAGATGGCATAGAGTGCATCCTCAGCAAGTTTGCAAATGACACCAAGCTGAGGTTGGGGGGTGGGGTGGATAGTAGGTTGGTGGAAGATAGGGTTAGGATTCAGAGAGACCTAGAGAAATTGGAGGATTAGATCAAAAGAAAGCTCATGAAGTTCAAAAAGAACAAGTGCAATGTCTGGCCCTTAGGGTGGAACAATCCCATGCACCAGTACAGGCTGGGGACTGAGTGGCTAGGAAGCAGCTCTGCAGAAAAGGGCTACAGTGGACAATAAGCTTAATATGTACCAACAGTGTGCCCTTGTTGCCAAGAAGGCTAATGGCATACTAAGCTGCATTGATAAAGGTGTCGCCAGCAGATCAAGGGAAATGATTATTCCCCTCTATCTAGCACTGATGAGGCCATATCTGGAATACCGTGTCCAGTTTTGAGTTCCCCACTACAGAAAGGATGTGGAAAAGTTGGAGAAAGTCCAGCAGAGGGCAATGAAAATGGTGAGGGGACTGGAGGACATGACTTCTGAGGAGAGACTGAGGGAACTGTGCTTATTTAGTCTGAGAGGGGATTTAATAGCAGCTGTCAGCTACCTGAAATCCATTGTACACCTCTGAAACAGCACATATTTCTTCTTAAATATGTTTGTATTTCTCTTTACTCATCTTTTTAACTCTCAGAAATAGCAGAAATGTCAGATAATTAATTCCAAATAGGATGGAGCAAGACTATTCTCAGTGGTGGCAGATGACAGAACAAAGAGCAATGGTCTCAAGTTGCAGCAAGGGAAGTTTAGATTAGATATTAGGAAAAACTGTCTCACCAGGAGGGTAGTAAACCACTGGCACAGGTAGTTAAAACTGGCGTAGAGAGGTGGTGGAATTTCCATTCTTGGAGGTTTTTAAGACCCGAATGGACAAAGCTTTGGCTGGAATGATCTAGTTGGGGGTGGTCCTGCTTTGAGCAGGGGATTGGACTAGAGTACCTCTTGATTTCTTATTTTTTATGATTCTGTACTATCCTCTGCCTTTACTAGGTTTTTATTCAAGTTTTCTATTTCTTTATTTATCTGGGCTTTTTTCTCTATCCCCTGGTAAACCTAGTTCAAAGTCTTTGTCACTAGGTTAGCAAGTCTACATACAGCAAAAGCTCTGTTATCCAGCACCCATGCGGAATGGGGGGTGCCAGATAACCAAATATGCCAGTTACCTGAGAGTCTTTGCCTGCCTGCCCATGCAGCAGCAACAGGGGGCACAATTGTGCGCCACTGCCACTGCTTCTACCAGGGTGGGCAGGGGGCACCTCTACTATGGTGCATGTTACTGGTGCAGGGCTCCTGGTGGTGGTCTCAGTGGTAGCACTGAGCCTCTCCACCCTCCTATGCCAGGTTCCACCTGCTGGGCTGATGAGACCCTGCAGGGGAGGGCAGTTGGGTGGGGAGACGCAAGCCCCCACCCCCAACATGGGCTCCTCTCTGTCTCTGCCACTCATGGGGGGAGGGGCAAGGCAGGGAGCCAGTCTCCATATTCTGCTCTGGCTGCAGCAGCTGATGCCTCCCATGGGTGGAAGCCGGGGCTTAGGTGCTGCCGGGGGGGGCGTGGACGGGGGGTAGCTAGAAGTACAAAAATACTATAGAAGAAACTTTTGCTTGTGTTTGATAGTCCAGTGGTTGACCGCACATCCAGGATATGAGAGATGTGGGTTCAACTCCCACTTCATCTACCCTAGAGGTCTTCCAAGAGAAGACTGGATGGTCACCTGGCTGGGGTCACCTGACCCCAGATGTCTTACCTGCTCATGCAGGGGGCTGGACCCAATGATCCTTTGGGGTCCCTTACAGCCCTCTGATTCTATGATTCTACCTGAGACAGTTTGGATCCATATGTTTCACAAGAGCCCTCTAGCCAGTGATGTCTGGTGTGTGCTATGGCAGGGTGTTCTGAGTCTTTCCTTTTGATTCTGTTTCCCTTTGCATACATTTGACTGGAACCCAAATATCCCACCTCAGAGGTATACTGCATAATCTCACTTACTTTATTGCTCAATGCCTATATTAAAAAAATCTGGCAAGGTGGAACAGCCTCACTAGAAGAGATTGAGAAAATGATCTCCCACCCCAAGTACCCTATAATTTAATGATTAAGGCACTACCTTTGGAGATGGTAAAGGAAGGTTCAAATCCCCTGTGGCAGGAAAGGAATCTGAATTCATTAGCCACTTGGTAACTAAAATGCAGCATCAGTTCCTCCCTGGATGAAGACTTCATTTCATTTGCCTTTCTTTCAGAACATTGTTGAAAATGAAATCATTATTTTTGGGTCAAATACTCAATGGTCAACATGAAACATTTGCCAGGTATTTGTTTTAGCAAGAAAAAATAAAAATATTACTCAATTTCCATTCAAACCAATTTATTTCTTCTGATTTTTAGTTTGGTTGCCAAAGAACACCAATTGTTCACTATGTATCTTCTTTTTCTCCTAGTTGCCTCTCCATTCCTTGTCCTCAGCTGTCCCTCCAACTAAGCACTACATGCCTGCTTGAAAAGGTTCAGTCTTATCTAATGTTGATATACTCCCATGAACAAGCCCAGAGGCATAGATCTTGCTGTGTTATTGCTTCAGACAGCAGGTCTGGGGTTTGTTGTCTCCTGCTTTTCCTGCTTCCCAGCATGACTGCATTATTCTTTCCGCCACTGACTAATTGTCAGTTGTTAAGACCATAAAATTGTCATTACTGACCAATTACTGATCTGTGAATGAATCCAAGCTAATTTAGTCAACCAATTACTCCCTCCTAAATTATGCATCTCTGTCATCTAAGTGGCCATACCTTATATACTATCCTAACTGCAATCAAATGTATTCCCAGACCATTGAGCCTGCACTCTGATTACACATTACTGTGTAATCTTCAAATGATTTTCATATACCAGCAATGAAAAATCTCAAATCTTTTTCATACTTTTTACAGTCTCAGTCTTCCTGAGTCTCAGAGTAGACTGGAGATCTTACAAGAACAGTATATCTTATAAGAAAATTTTCTTTCAAGCTTGCTTCTGGATTGATTAGATATACCACTAAAACAGCTCACATCACATTAGAGCCAGTAAATGATGACATTTTAAAAAACTGCAAAGGTGTTTCCATTTATGAAAATCCAAATTGGGCCCATTTTGTTATGTTTAATTCTTGATGTTATGCTTATAATATGCAGTATCCTATATATAACATGATTTTAATGACACTTTATTGCAATTTTCTTCTAATCATTATTGAAAATTCTTAATGTGGGTTGATGATAGCTTTGAGAGAGTTTTGAAAAAAGTCTGATCAAAAATGTCATGAGACAATTGTGAATATAGAACATATTTTAATAAGTTAAGTTTTTATCATAGCACTCCAGTTCCAAAATATGATTTTTCAATGTAAAAACCCATTTGAAAAATTACAACCAACACTACTTCAGAACTCTGCTGGAAGTAGAAAAATGTGAAATAGTTGATGAGAAAATAGTTGCTTTTATACTTGTTACAAGGAAAGTTTGCTGTAAGTAGCAAAGCTTTGGATAGTTTCTGATTTGAATCTGAAGTAGTTCAGTCATTTCTTGAGAGAATTTAGGCTGATACTTTGAAGTGTTCCCATTATGAATTTAAATTTGAAAACATTTTACGTGTATTATTATTTTGTCATTTATTATTTCTATTATAGTTATGATTAACCTTTTATTTATTGGTCATTATTTTACTTATTATTTTCTTAATATATTATTGAATATATCTTATCAAATATACATTTTAATATATAAAAAAATAATATAACTATAAATATACATTTCAGGGACCACGTGAAATACCTGGAACACCTTCACTATCAATACCTCTGGAAAATCCTTGGCATAAAGTGGGAGGATTGTTGCACAAATGCCAGTGTCCTCACCAATGTTAACAATTTTGGTAGAAATGTTGATTATGGAAACGTTGATTATTCAACATTTGCTGTGGTGGACAGAGTATTGTGTGCGCATACCTGATGTACATTTACCGAAACAGCAGCTTTACTCCCAACTCAGCCAAGGACAAAGGACACACAGGGGCCAGAGGAAATGCTTCAAGAACACTCTCAAGACAAACATTAAGAAATGTGGCATTGACACCACAAATTGGGGAAAACTAGCCCAAGACAGAGCTACTTGGTGACACCTCGTGAGAAAAGGTACATTTTCAAGGAAAACTGTTTTGCCCTGGAGGCAGAAAAATGACAGAAACAGAAGGAAAGGAAACAAGACTGAGAAATCCATGGTTCAGCCCTCCCTTTAACCACCACCTGTGTCATCTGCCAGGGAGTCTGTGGCTCTAGGATTGGCCTTCTTAGCCATTGATGGACCCACCTACAAACCTTTACTTGACCCATGGGAGTGATCATCCTCGACAGTGAGGGAATGCTGATGACGATAAATTTGACAGTCTGAAAAGAGGGAAAATTTAAAACCGCACTTGTTGTAATGATGTTATTAATAAAATGTTTGTTTTGATTATTTCATCCAGGTTCATATATTTGTAGCATCCACAAATACGAAGTATTTTGTAATGTAATATAGTTGAAAAATAGTTTATGCAACTGGCATGCAAAAAGTAATATAACCGTTAAAAAATATGTTCCAAAAGTATATTATCACTCTCTCCTATTAGCTGTTGTGTTTAAAATTCCCTTTAGTTGTTTTACCCTTATCTTTTAGATGAATCCAACTTGTACTGAAGTGTGTATAATGTTGACTCTGGATATTTGAGAGGAACCATTAGTCTTGAGTCATTTCCATTTAAAAGACAGTTTAAAAGGTAGGTCTAGTTATGGGTCTGCACTTCGTTCATCCGAGAATCAGTGGTTGTCTAAGCATGACTTCTGTTTGTGTTCAAGCAGTACTTTGCTGTAAGTATTTATTAGTCTTGCAAAGTTTTCACTGATACTAGATAGGTGGCCATTTTGTGCTCACTTGTTTGCTTTCTTAGTCTCTCTGGATATCTATTTATTGAAGCTGCTATTTCCTAAAAGACTTTAACTTTAAACTTGATTGCTTATGTAGAATAATTCATATAATGTTTCCTAGTACAGTTGCTAGTCCCACTTTCAGTCAGTGCTCATTGTACAAACTTGTGAAAACTATTTAATGAGTTCCTAAGCCCATGCACACATGTTGTGATATTTATTATATCCAGAGCTTAATATTACTAGGAATTCATGTTGCCCAACATTTTGCACCAGAAAACCTTTGTTTTTATAACTTTTTAAAAATTTAACTGCCCAGGATGAAATTATTCATGTTGGTTGTCTGAATCAGACAACCAGTTGAATAGCTTTGGAAAGCTTTGGCAAAGCTTTTCAGCTGTCTCCAAGGGTGATATATTGTTTTGTTCACATTAAAATTATTATAGTTATTTTGTTGAGAAAGCCAGACCACTGGGCTTTGGAGCAGAGAGTTGACATTTAGCAGAGGTTTTCCTCTTTTGCTGTCCTCAGGGAATAGTGTCCAAATCTGCCAAATTCTAAAGCCTTTGAAAAACCTTAAGTAGAGTTTGGCAGCTACCTTCCCCCCCAAATCCAACTCCAGGAGTTCCACTTCCAAGAAAGCATGCGTCATGCTTCATGCTGCAGATGGTGATCAGGGATGCTACTGGCTGGTTTTGTACAACAGCCAGAAACTGAGGGCAGAAAACTCTTTTGTATTTGCCATGCGCCTAGTGGTAGTTCCTAGGGAATGTGGAGAAGGAAGCTTCTTCATTTAAATGAAGAAATTGGACCTCAGGTGTGGCAGAAAAAACGAACCTCCTAATGCTCATCTCAAACACAGATTTTGAAAACATATTAATTTATTTGCTGAAGAAGAACCCCACAGAAGTGTTGGAGATTACAGCCCTAGAGGTTAGAAAATAGAAAAATCCCATAAGAAGGACAGAGAAAACCAAAGTGGAATCAGCCATTAAAAAACACTTCCTACAAAACACAGACCAGAACCTGAGGAAAAGAGTGAAAGAGAGGAGCAGGGATCCTGAGAGATTTTGGACTGCCTGAAGGATGCTGACTTTGGAGACTCAACAGACTGAGGGTCTAAAGTGAAAATGCTGTTGTGAAGCCTTTTGTTCATTTCTTTAATTGTTATAATATGCTCACGTTGAAATCTGTACCTGGTAGTACTTTGGAAAGCCCAGAAGGGCAATGTCTGGACCCTGCTCAAACTCAGCAGGCTTACAAGCATATGGAATCCATGGGTTGAATTCAGTTCATCAGCCTTGTTTCTAACCACAATGGTCAGCTCAGTCAGGCCTCTGACATGAATGCTGACTTTGAACTTTGAAGAGAAAATAAAATACTGAATAACTGTTCATTAATTAAGCATCATCCATCCTGTGCATTGACTGGAACCAGGCTCCTAAAGTAAAGAATGGTGTATGATCATGTGATTAAACCTGTATCATACTGCACACAGACAAGAGAGGTGAACTGAGGTTTCACAGGCAACCTTACTTCTGACTTTTCATAACTTGAACATCTGTGTTTAGAACCTTTGTTTTCTTTTAACATAGTCTTTTTTTGCATGTTACATGCATGTGCACACACAAGTTGTGTGAAGCTGTTTCAAATAGAATGCGTGTGTGTCTATATCTCTCTAATTATGATGCTCACTATTTAACTGCAAGGCACAATTACTCAAATAACTGCTACTTATGTGAAATGGCAGATTACCAGTTCATTTATGGTTATGGTGATCCAATCTGCTGTCATCTCTTTTGGTGAGGTCCATTTTGGGGAGGTAGTACTTATTGAAATAATACCCCTGGACAGCAGTTTAGGCTTTCTAATGTTGTCCTTCCTAGAAGTACTCTTTCTGGGACAGCTTACATCTATCTACAAATACCTTAAAATGCCTCTATGCTGTTTTGTGAGTATGCTGCTGCTGCTTTGATGCTGTAATATGATGTCATTCCTCATGGTACTGCTTCTAAAAGACAATACTTATGAAACTCAGCACCAGACAACTCATACTCCCAAGACTGTAGCAACAGTCCTTTGGTTTGAATGACATGGAAAACATGGCTCAGAGCGCAAGGGCATTCTGTCTAAAGAAAAATGCTCTCTATTCCATGTGGAAATCCATTGTACACCTCTAAAACAGCACAAATTTATTCTTAAATATTTTTGTATTTCTCTTTACTCATCTTTTGAACTCTCAGAAATAGTAGAAATGGCAGATAATTAATTAATTTCTTTCCCTTGGGTAATGTTCTATTCATAGTTTTGGAAGGGACATAACTGTCTGTCTGAGATACTTCTACAATGTCTCTTCTTGTGAAAACTAGTCATTGTTTAAAAAATCGAACAGTGCAGAATATGTACTCAAAAATCTATAATTTTGTTATTGCTCTCCCTTTCCTAGCGAGTGGAAAACTTTTGCATATCTCTATTAGGGCTGTGCAAAATTTCGGCGACTGTTTCATTTAGTTTGGATCCAGATGGTTCGAGGGTTGAACCACCGAACCCAAAATGAAAAGCAGGGCTCTGAAACAGCTCTGAAATGAAACAGGCCATCTGAAATGTTTCAGAAACTTTAAGAAACAATTTGGATGTTTTTAAAACATTTCTGATGTCCCTTCCAATCCCAGTGCTGGGGGATCGAGCCAGGGGCTGCGGGAATGTTTGTTCAGGTTGGTCCCTGTACATTCCTTCAGTTCTTGTTTCAATTCCCCAGCTCCCTATCTTTCCACCAGCTCTCTGATTGCTTCTGCTAGCTCTTCCTAGGGGGCACGGGCCCCTGGATGATAGCAGGCTGCTGCTGCCAGCCAGCTAGCTGGTGATGGCAGTGACTCTGGGCTATTTCCCCAGCTGGCAGCAGCAGCCTGCTGAAATCCTGTGTGCAGATCTGGGGGCCGCACCCCCCAGAAAGAGCTGGGGGAATGATCAGAGAGCTGGGGAATTGAACCGGAAGCTTGGGATGATAGGAGGATCCACCCCAGCTCCCAGGCAGTGTATGGCACCCTGTTGAGCTGTGGTGCACCCGCGCAATGATGTGGGTGCCAGGGGAGGGGGCGGTCCCTGCTGCCTCGTGCTGTGG
>NW_005842884.1:471318-520488 GCF_000455745.1 Alligator sinensis
GCCAGCACCTGAGTCTGCCTGGCACAGCCCTCACCAAGCACCGGGAAGAACCCAGTGTTGGCGCTGGCCTCAGCTGTAAGCAGAAGACTGCTGTCATCCCACATGCAGATCTGTGGGCCCGTGCCCACTGGGATGGCTGTGGAGCAGGCCCCCAGATCTGTGTGCAGGATGACAGCATGCTACCACTGCCAGCAAGAGATGCTAGTTTTGCTTTGAACAGTTTGAGGTGGAGTTTCCCAGAAACCCCTAAACCTATCTCCTTGAAACCTGGCAGGCTTCATGGCCTCATCAGGGGCTACCGTCCCTGCAGTTTTTATCCTTCTCTGCCTTCACACTCACACACATCATCAGTTTTGCTTTGAAAAGTTTGAGGTGCAGTTTGCCAGAAACCCCTGCACCTCTCTCCTTGAGGCTTGGCAGGCTTCATGGCCTCAGAAGGGGCTAGCAACCCTGCAAGTTTCATCTGAATCAGCCACAAAATGACAAAGTTATAGGCATTTTTGTGATTCCCCATTATAGCCTATGGCCCAAACACCAAAACACCATTGACATTTCAAAACAGCTCTGAAACAGTTTTGGCCAAAATGACAGGACAGTGATTCAAAACACTGAAATGAATCACTGTCTCTCCAAAACACCGAATCTGAAATGAAATGAAACACAGATGTTTTGGACAGCCCTGTGAAACACCAAAATGAAACACTGTCCTTCTGAAACTGAATCCAAAACCAAAATGAAACGCAAGCATTTCGCACAGTCCTGTGTGTATATATAGATGGAGATATGGAATTATACATATATTTATATAATTCTATGATTTTACTCCTCTCTTTTAGCTGACATTCTATTCTTCTTGCTCCTTGTTTTGTAAACTGTGTGACACATGCCACCACCTAATACCTAAGCAATAACTGAGTTTCCCTTTTCCAAAAGGGAGAGCTGCTTGGAGAAACTGCACAGCCCCCTCCCCCGCCACTAGTAAATTGGCATGTCTACATGTGTATTTCCTAATTTTTAGTTTGTGGGTTACCCTGAAGGAAATACAGTCATCAGGAGAAATTGGAGATTAGGTGTTATTTCAGTTCACATGTTATTACATTCTCCTTGACTTTACTAAGGAATGGTATTATGCCAGAAGATGGTAATGATTGCCATCAACCCTGCCTTTCATTTGGTGGAAATCCCATCTGATCACCGTGTTAGGCAACCTTCATTCATGCTAAGTAGAACAAGCAACTAAGCTGGTTTATGGAATAAACAGGCTGAAACAACAGAAGCCACCACTCATGGTGTTGTGCAACATGAGCAGGCCTGAGCAAGAAATAACCTGGTGAGAATAAGAGCATTCTCCTTTAGAAATGATTACAAATCCAGGGGCTGAAGCACTGCTTGACTTGTGCTGTATGTGTATGTACCAGTAACCAGAGAGAAAAGAGAAAACAAACATGGAGAGAGGCAGGCGGTATGGGTGGTCCTGAGCGGAAGCCAAGAGGCTAAGCTTCTTTAGGATGGAGCACTGACTGAAAAGGCAGAGTTGGATTCCTGAAAAAGGAAACTTGCTTCATTTTGTTTGTTCCCAGTGTATTCAGGGAAATACACTGAATACAAAGTATTCAGACTTTGTGTACATTCCTTGTAAATAAGCTGGGTTGCATCAAAGAAGCACCTGGTTCATATCAACATTTTTTCCCCCTCTCAGTGGGAGTAATGTGGCAATGCCCCAAATGCTGGTTTAGTGTTCAGGCTAGAAGGGGAAACCATATTTTGAAAATGAGGAGTTACTTGATAGGTCACTTGCTGCAAATGCAGACTTTTGCAAGATTGACAGGTTTATCGAATGCATATGATGGGTGACGGAGAGCCTTCTGTGAAAGGACAGATTGATAATGTCAGTCAGATGTTCTTCTCTTATATTCACTAACCAGTTGTGGCATGGGTCTGATTCATAGATGGTGGATTCAGGGCTGCTTAGGAGAACAGTCCAAATTCCATCAGGTCTTGTGTGAGTTTCTGCTTGGTTCTCACAGTCCCTTGGAAAACCATCTCTGAGTTTTATTGCTCTGTTTGTTAAGATAAGAATATTGTGTATGCAGAGGGTGTTGGATTTGAGGTGGGATATAGATGTTCCAAATTAATAAGCTGCTTTGCTCTCTGAAATAGTCCTTTTGATTGTAATTTTGTTCATGTAATTCCTTTTGAAAACAAAGTATTTTTAGCCTACCAGGTACGTCCTACCTCTTTCATATCATATAGATGAAGATGAGGCATATGCTGCTGTTGATCTTGGGCTATATATTTTAGAACTACAGTAAAAGCTCTGTTATCCAGCATCCCATGGGAATGGGGGATGCTGGATAACAAAATATTCTGGTTAATTGAGCAGCCCGAATAGGCGTCCTTGCCTGTTTGGGCTGCTGCTTCTCCTGCCGTGTTGGTGGTGTCGCCGCCCCTCCCGTGGGCCAGGGAAGCGAGCCCTGCACAGCCTGTTATGACCCCAGGCCATGGGGGCTCAACAGCCTGGGCTACTTTGCCCCGAGCCATGGGGGCTCAGGGAAACTGGAAGTGCCACGGTGGGCACTTCCGGTTTCACTTTGCCTTACAAGCTGGCATGCTGGTTGACAGAGCATGCTGGCTTGTAAGGTGACGGTTACTGGAGCTTTTACTGTATATGTTTTTAGAGGCGATGCAGACTTATATTCACTATCCCACTTCCCCACACATGCAAGATTTTTTCCATATACATTTTCTACTTTGGTGTTGCCAAATAACAGGATCACTTTCCTAGAAACTATTCTTGAGGATATGCAAATATTTGGGGCAAGCCTGATAAATTATTTAAAATGTTTATTATTTGCTAAATGGATTCTTTCTACAAGTGTTAATTATTTTTTAGTGTTTGTAGAAATATTCCCTGGTTTAACCACAAGCTATTGAGTTGAACAGAGGTGTTATACAGGAGGTCAGACTACATAATGTAAGTAGTAATTTTCAGCTTTATAAATCATTAATTTAGGAAATATGTTTGAAACTAGGAGTCATTCATAAGCTGTCTGTAGTGAAAACCCTTTGGAATGTTAGCTTTTGATTTCTTTGATGTGTGATGGACAGGTAACTCATAGGGTGTGACTGCTGTTCCCTGACTGGATGATTAAAACTTTCTAAAGAAGATATTATCAGGACACTGAATCAGAAAGGATATAGGTTGGCATAATTTTAAAACCTTTGCTTTAATTATTTGTCCCCTCTTCCAAATAAAACAGCAGGTATTGTCTTGGTGTCATACTGTTCTTTTCACATATTGTTCTCAATATGCACTAATCTTGGGTGTAGTATATAGCATAGGTGACTGGTAGGGGGGGCACATGCCCCCCCTGACAGGGCCATCCCTGCTGCTGGTGGCATCTGCAGGAGCTCGACGTGCCCCTCTGACGGGGCTGTCCCCACTGCTAATGCTGGTGGCGGCATCTGTAGGAGCTCACCAGCTGTGCCCCTGCCACCACTGCCGGCATCTGCAGATGCTCATCAGCTCCATCCCCACTACCAGTACCACGGGTGGCTTCTGTGGGTGCCCCCACAGACACAAGAGGCACCAGTTGCCCATGTTATATGGACCCTACATTTAGAAATAATCTGTGTTAGTTCCTAATTGAAATGTCTGCATGATATCACATATTTAATCCTCCTTTTTGGATTTTGTATAAGTTTATCTGCCACAAGTACAAGTCTGATTTCTCTTGGAAAGGAAGCACATCACAAACAGAATTGCACTGAATATCATTGTTTCTTATTCTTCTGAAACTTTTGGCAGGAATGAAGAGGGCTGAATGGAAATTGATTTACACTTTCCTTCTATGCTATGATATGGTGTTGGGAAGGCAGTGTAGGGACCTCACTTTGCCATAACCCATTTATTTCCTTTTCTGTAGACTGTCCAGTGCTGTCCAGCACTGTCAGCTTGCACCTTTTACAAGCACTAACCCCACTTTGAAAATCTCAGACAGATTGTATTATGCTATTAATTAACTTTACTCTTATAAAATTGCCAGAATAGATAATAAACACTACCTATACCACCTATCCCATGAAAAAGAAAAACAAATCCAATATAACCTGCTATTGGAAATTCTCCTCACTCATTCTGATTCCTCCCCATTTAATTCTCTTAGTCCAAAAGTAATAAAAGTGGAGTTAGAACAGCGAACACCTGGCATGTTGGTCACGCAGCATGACTTTACATTATAATCATCTCGTCAAGCAGCTTTAAATAGCATTGTGCTGCAGTGTTAACACAGTAATACTTCAGGAAGGAAGACAATAGTCAGCCTTTGGCAGCAGCCTACACACTGCCAACTGTGAATGGCACAAAAGTATTCCACAAATTGTATACCTCAGCTAACCTTCAAAAATTTTCCCTGCATCCTCTCCTTATATTCCTGCCAACGTGTCACTAAGGGCCTACACAATTCTTCTCATCTCAGAGTAAAATCTAGTGGGCAACAGCTGCATTGCACTATGTGGTGAAACTTTTATTTTGTATAGCAACTTCCCACCAACTTTATCCTAAAATAACTCATAAAATTAAATTAATAAAAGAGTGCACAATGGATCACATAAATTACAGGAAACAATGGAATAGACAGGTTTTGCATTGAATAAATTAAAGCTAATCACAAGGCAGATAAGAAAGAAATAAATTAAGGGCCCTAAGCAGGGGAGGAAAGATCTGTGTTAAGAATCTGAAAAGCCCCAAGGAATCTATGAAATGGAGAAACAAGAAGAATTATAGAGGATGGTGCAGCTGGAGGAGGGGACTAAGTGGAAGCAGGTACCAGATGAGTGAAGGAATAGATCTAGAGTTGTAAGACTGTGCCCAGATAAGGAAAGATAAGAAGGCAGTACATCAAAGGAGAGGTTTGGCAATTGTACTATTACTAATAAAAACAATGGATGACTATCAGCTATACCCAGGCAATTCAACTGAAATTAACTGGGTGGTATAAAAGAGACAGCATGGATAATGGGGCCCTAGGTTCTTTCTGGACAAGTCACTTGAGGGTAAAAATGGACTGATGTGTTGAAAATCTTGCCATTGTAGCATTTAGGTACCTGGTTGTTGAATATCCAGAATCCTAGGTGCTTAAGTTCCCTATTCACAACATGGTCAGAGTTAGGTATCTGAGAATGGAATCTAAAAAAAACAGGACATTGATCAGGGAACCACCTAAAATAAGCTCATAGGCCTTGTATTTACTGTTTACCCACTGTGTTTTGGACTGCTACTAAGGCAACAGTCCCACCCACTTGCTCCTGATCTCTGTGGCCACATCTACATGAATGTCGATGTTTGTTTCCCCATGGATAACTAGCAGTGGGGCACCTTAAGCTGCTGCTACGTGTCCCTAAGGAATGCCTGTGTCACATGCCCTCTGGAATTTCAGCAGGTTACCCCAGGTGGGGTAGGGGAGACTGGGGTGAACACTGTGCTGGCCCCAGCAGCCTGTCTTCGGGACCTCCTGAGGCTTCAGTAACAGTAATCCTGCTGCTCAGAACCTGGCTGGCAGCCAGAGCATGGCTCCGGCCATCTAGGCTCCAGTTTTGATTGGCACGTGCTGCCCCTGCATGTGCTCCTGCACTTTTTTTTTGCTTGGGTTTTTTGACCCCTGGATATCCACCACTGCTGGACCTGGAGTATACAGAGGGCCCTGGGTGAGGGCGGGGCAGGTGCTGGCCCAGGCTGCTGGAGCTGCTGGATGTTGCCAGGGGCAGGGACCACAGTGGGACAGGCTCCTCACACCCTGACCTCCCCTCCCCCTCCAACTGATGTCTCATTGCTGCTTCCAGGTCACAGCAGAGGCTCAGGCAGCCCACCCATGCTGGAGCACACACCATGGCTCTAGCCAGGGTCCTGGGGCATGAAGATGCGGTCCATCTGCTGCATAAAGGGCATGGACTTGCAGGCAGTCCCTGACCAGTAATTGTGGTCAGTGATGGTGACCCACTGTTCCCTCAAGGCCTTGACCTTTATCTGGCACTGGCACACCAGCTGGTCATGCCCATGCTCCCACATGCAGCCCAACTTGCTCAAGACCTCAGCCTCACCTTATAGTGCCATGCGGTCTGTGGTCTCCTTCTGGGACTAGTTCTGACCCCAGGAGATGGTATTTGGCATTGGGGACATGGCCAGGGTGGCTCCCTCAATGGTCCAGAGGACCTGCATGCAACAGTCTGGGTGTTGCCAGGCCTGGGCAGGTGCCTGCAGTGCCCAGTACATGGGCACAGCATGAGACAGGCTGGCAGGTGGTGGGACTATGACAGGGGCCAGTGCTGGGGTCAGGGCAGGCTGCTGCAGCTGGCTAGGGGCCACTGTTATGGTACCCAGTGGTCAGAGGCTGACTGTAGGTGGCCCATGGCCTTGGAGTAACCACAGCATTTTAAGGGCCAGGGGCTGGGGTAGGCAAAGAGCCTGCCACAGCCCTGGGGCTGGGGAAGCTCCAAGCTCCATGGCCTTGGGGCTAGCCTGCAGATGGCTCCCTGGTGATGGGGCTGACTGGGAGCAAATTTGTTCCCACTTGGTGTCTACACATGAGCTACTGCGCAGTAACTACTTTGCAGTTAATTTGCTACCTGCATTTGAAGGTAGCAAATTAACTGTGGAGTAGATTAATTTATTGTGCAGTAAGCATCTGCATGTGTAGACGGTGATGCTTTACTGCACAGTCAATTCATCTAGTGCACAGTAAAACATCTTGTGTAGATGTGTCCAGAGAGTACTAAATATAGTTCTGGTGAGCACTTTGACAAATCTTGACAAATTGGAGAAGGCACAGAAAACAGCCACAAGTATGATTCAGATGGTGGAGAAAGTGCTTTCCCATGAAAATCATCAAGCGATCTTATCAAAAAGAAGATTGAGAGGTCATATTGACTATAAAGGAGATTAGTCACTGTATGGTTCTTTAATAATATAGAAGAGAACAGTATAAAGAACCAATGGCTGGAAACTGAAGCCAGAGAAATTCAAATAGGAAATAAAGCACAAATTTTTAAGAGTGAAAGTGATCAAACATTGAAAAAATACTAAAAAAGTGGTGGATTCTCTATTTCTTGATGTCTTCAAATCAAGACTAGAAGTCTTTCTTGAAGATATACTTTACCCAAGCAAATGAAATCCCTTAGTGAAATCAATTGCAATCAATACTAACATAAGAACATAAGAAGGTGCCATACTAGTTCAGACCAGTGTTCCACCTTGTTCAGTATCTTGTCTCCCACAGGGGCAGTAAGCATCTAGATACTTTAGAGCAGTGATGTTCACAGTTTTGGCCCCAGGGATTAGATCAGTGGTTTTCAACCCTTTTACATTCATGTGGAGGTGCAGTGGAGGTGCAGACCCCTTTGAGTTGTAAGTGTGGGTGTTTTGATTTATCATAGTAATCTTTCATGGACCTCTTAGACACAGTCTGCATACCCCTAGGGGTCTGCAGACCACAGGTTGAAAATCACTGGGTTAGATGAATGGCACAGGGTCAGTCCACAGGCCAGATTGGGCCCTGTGCTACCCCTGCATGCTGGGATCATGCCTTGGGGTGCCTGCCACCCCTAGCCAGCCACCATGTGCCAGAATCAGACCGTTAACTTCCCTGCTTGACTAATTTAGCATACAGAACCATGGCCCACAGGGCTTTCCACAGATCTATAGGGAGCCCCGCAGCTGGACAACATCACACCAGGGGCTGGATCTAGCCTGTGGGCCAGAGGTTGAGCACCTCTGATTTAGAGGGAGTGAATATGAACAGGATATATCTAGAGTGATCCATCTCTGGCATCTACAATCATCAGTTTAAGGATTCCAGAGGATACACCTATGACCTTTCAGTTTAATAGCTATTAACGGACTGACAATCCATGAATTTGTCTCATCCCTTTTTTGAACCTGGCTATGCTATTTGTCTCTACAGCCTTTTGTGGCAACACGTTCTATAAGATAACTATAAGCTGCATGAAAAAGTACCTTCTCTTGTTAGTTTTAAACCATTCTCCTATTAATTTCAGTGGGTACCCCCTAGTTTGAGTATTCTGGGACCTGGTGAATTTTACACAAAAGTTTGTTATGCATTTTTCTGAACACTTGTGCTTGATGTGCCTGGCTATGTTCTCCTGCCTGTGCAGTCTAAAAGAGAGTAAACCTAATGGAGGGTTCATCCTACAAAATGTGGTTTGGCTTCAGCGAGTGGAATTAACTCTTTGACTTACCACTTTTCCTTTTAACTTGGTTGGTAAGTTTTATGTTCATTTATGGCCTGGGAAAGGAAATAGCAACAATAGGATATTATTATACAATCAGCAAAAAAGCAACATTGGGTGCATCTACATGTGCACAATTATTGCGTAGTAACCTAATTTACTGCGTAGTATGAGCATAGGTCTACATGTGCATGACAGTAAATATGATGATTTACACTGACTTGAGTATAAATTTGATATCATGCAGGTATCAAATTTACCCCCGATTAGCTACTGTGCAGTAACACATGTGTAGATGCCTTACTGCATAGTAACACTGCATGTATGGACTGCCTTGGGACTAACTTTAGTCCCAAGTCAGTCTACGCACAGTACTAATGCACTTTAATTCCTGCACATGTAGACACTGGCCTATTCCCACTTACTGTGCAGTAAATTACTCTGCAGGAAATTTAAGCCAGCATAAATATAGGTGCAGACACGCTAATTTACTAGAGTTTTTATTGTGCAGTTTTTCCAAGCAGCTCTCCCTTTTGGAAAAGGGAAACTCGGTTATTGTTTAGGTATTAGGTGGTGGCATGTGTCATACAGTTTACAAATTCTATCCCTTGGTTAAAGGGCAAAAGCAGGGCAAGGGGAATATGAAATTAGGACTGCTGAAAAGATATGCCTGGAGTAAGGGAGAACAGCAACTTGCCAAGTTTGCATTCCATGCAATCATCAGTCTCCTAGTTTTTCCTAACTACATATTAGAAAGTTTTCAAATGATTAAGTTTTGGCATCTTCTGTATATCAGAGAGGCTGCCCATAGTACACATGCAGCTGAATGTTTTTGGCTGAAATAATAATGGGTTTTAATCTCTTTAACTATTTTTCAAATCCACCCATCATGTTTAGTGATTAGAAACCATTCTGGCACAACACATTCTGTGCCATCAAAACACTGCTCTCAAAACACCAGAAACTACCTATATGCAACGTGGGGATGATCAATAGAGTCTCCTGCTTAAGATTTAGCACATCACACTTCCATTTGCAACATCAACATGTGAGCCTTTGGTTTTTTATTTGGTATTAGATTTTTTTCAGAGGTTGGATCTAGGGCTATGTTTACATTGAAACAGCAGTGTCTCCCAGCTGGGATGCTACTGACCAGGCCTCACCTACCAACACTTACCCTCATATTACAAACATGAAAACATGTCAATGAAGCCACTTCAGGATCATTACAAGTGGAAGCTGTCAAACAAATCAAAATCTCAAAAGCAGCCACAGAGGGATGCCTGGAGAAGCTTCATTAGCATATTTCTGGGTTGGAACATAAGAGCAGCAGTGGATGCATTTGTGGATGGTATGCAGTAACTTCTCCATTGGAACTTACTACTTTTGTGGTGTAGACATACTTTATATGTTTGAGTGTGACTACCTTGCACAGCTCTTCAGCATTTAATCTTAAATGAGCTAAGTAGCTAAGTACTGAGCTCTTGCTTTCAGCTTAACATTATATATACATTGAACCACCATAGATACTATACACCAATATAAAGCCTGGCTATGTATACTCATTGCTGTTCTGGTAGCGATTTAGTGCAATACATTTGTCCTGGGATTGAGGTCAGGCTGATCGGCCTATAGTTCCCTGGGTCCTCTCTCCTCCCCTTCTTGAACATTGGCCCTCTTCCAGTCTTCTGGGAACTCTCCTAAGCACCACAAATTTTCAAAGAGGTTCATCAGCGGTCCTGCAATGACTTTGGCTAGTTCTTTCAGCACTCTTGGATGGAGTTCATCCAGTCCTGCTGACTTCTAAATATCCAGCCTCTCTAGCTGTTCTTTCACCAGCTCTACATTGACTGTTGGTAGGTGATTATTCCTATTGTGACTATTCTGCATCTTATTTGCATTCAGCAGGCTATCACTCTTAGACTGGTGAAATACAGATGTGAAGTACCCGTTCAGGAGTTCAGTTTTCTCCTTAGTGTTGGTGATCAGATGTCCAGATGCACTGAGCAGTGATCCCATGCTTCCACTGGTCTTCCTCCTGTTACCAACGTACCTATAAAAGGACTTCTTATTGTCCTTGATTTTAGTTGTTAACCTGAACTTGGTCACTACCTTTGCTTTTCTAATCTGCCCCCTACAGGTGAGGGCCAATCTTATGTAGTTCTCTTTGGGGCCTATTGCTAGCTTCCATCATTGATAAACCTCCCTTTTCTTTTTCGGAAGATCTGTGACTTCCCTGCTGAGCCAAGATGGCCTCCTGGCCCCTGAGGCACCTTTTTTTGTGTACAGGTATGGACAACTTCTGTGCACCGAGGATTGTATCCTTGAGGAAAGACCACTTTCCCTGTGGTCCGTTATCCCATACGGCATTACTCACTAAAGCCCCTAGCTTATTGAAGTCAGCTTTTTTAAAGTCAAGAATTTGTACCTTACTGACAGATTTCCCAGCCCTACGATGGACATTGAAAGTGATAGCGTCATGGTCACTGTCGCCTAGGTTACCCTCTATCTTCAGATTACTCACCAGGTCATCCCCCTTGGCCAAGACTAAATCTAGGAGGGCATTTCCTCTGGTTGGTCCGTATACTTTCTAAGATGGGTAGAACTTGTCAATACAAGTCAGGAATCTATGTGGCCGGTCAGATCTGGCCTAGTGTTCTTCCCAGGAGATGTCTGGGTAGTTAAAGTTGCCCATGATGACCATATCCCATGCTCTCGCAGCCTCTCTCAGTTTCTGGAGAATTCCAGATCTAGCTCCTCATCTTGATTTGGAGGTCTGTAATTCTTATAATTAAGTCTCTTTCACCACCTCCCCCCAATATCTTGCCCCAGAGGATCTCAAGTCACCCTTCCTTAGTACCAATTTCAGTTTCCAAGGAGGTGTACTGCTCTTTTACATATAGTGCTACACCCCCACACTTTTTCCCTATGAAATCCCTCCTATGCAGAGTGTAAACCTCTGTAGTAGGGCTGTGTGAGTCTTTGGATCCTGCTTCAGATCCAGACCCGCTTCGGATGCTTCGGTGTCCAAAGTGGCACTTCCAGGTTGAAGTGATCCCACTATTACACTAGTAATGGTGTCCTGAGTGGGTCAGGGGCATCTGAAGTGCTTCAGACCAGCTTCGGATGCTTTAGAGCTGCTTCAGCCATTTTGAGGGAATTAGTGTCTCTCTGGCTACTTTTCCAATGGCAGCATCTGTGGGGTGGGACTAAAAAAATGTAAAAAAGCCCCTATTTCCAGCCCTTCTGTGCCTTTTGCAGCTTGTTCTCTGTAAGCAGCTGCAAGCCCCCACACTGAAAAGTGGTTTGAGTTGTAATTTGTTCCTTCTCAGGATCAGGCCTGAGAGACTGGAGGCAGAGAGTTTTTTTGGTGAGGAATGTGCCCCCAAAAGGTAGTTGGGTTTTGTTGTCTTTGATAGATTCTGGTGTGCAGTTTTGGGGGGTACTGGAGGTAGGTGGCAGGTTTTGTGTTTTGAGCTGTAGGAAGTTGGCTTCAGTTCTAGTGATGAGGTTAGGCACTTGTTTGAATGTACAAACCGCTTTTCAGAGCTGGGCCTATGAACTGCACTTCATCAGCCTCCTAGGTAGCAGGTACAGAAACTCATGGACTCAATATACACAGTGGAGTTCTGGCACACTGCGACCTGCCGGACATCTGACACCCCAGGCACCTCTGCACTTTTACCTGCTCTGCTACATCCCCCTTTTCCCCCTGCCCCCACCCCAGCCTGTCCCTCACCCCCTGACGCCTCCATTTCCATTTTCGCCCACTGGCTTTCTTGCTTCCTTCCATCCAGGACCAACTGCAGGTACTTCCTCAGCCTGACAAAGGGGTTTTCAACCCTAAAGCTTCCAAAGATACATTTTTTTAAACTACTCCTTTTTTTTTCATAATACACACATAGACATAAAAACACAAGATAAGCCATCACACACCATGAGTAACATCATATGTCCAACACAACACAACATCTTTACTTCTTGCTGTCAATTCCTTTATACAAAGAAAGGTGCTGTGACAGTACCGTGTGGGTACCTTTGATGCTGCTGCTGATGCTACAGGTGTTGAACCAGCTAAGTTATTGTACCTATTGTCACATAAAGCAGAGGACCAGGCGTGAGGCTGTAGGGGAGGAGGAGACCTCAGTGGGGCACACTGCCGTGTTGTGCAGAGGCCCCAGCACCAGGAAGGGCGCACCTTAACACACACAGTGTCACCCACCCACATCACGAGTTTTGCCTGTCAGCAGCTTGGGGTGCAGGGCCCCAAACGACAGACTTCCCCAGTGAGACGCACACAGCTGGCAGGCAGGCTTTGTGGCCTGGCACTTTGTGGCCTCAGCAAGAGCTACCACCCCTGCAGTTTTCAGCCTGCTGCGCCTTAACACATACACGGTCATTTGTGTCATGAGTTTTGCCTGTCAGCAGCTTGGGGTGCAGTTCCCCCCCAACCCCTGCACCGATCTCTTGAAAATTGGCAGACTTTGTGGCCTTAGCAAGAGCTACCACCCCTGCAGTTTTGACCTCCCTGTGTTGTAACACATAGCCGTGACATGAGTTTGGCTTTCAAGAATTTGGGGTACAGTTCCCCCCAAACTCCTGCACTGATCTTCTTGAGCCTTGGCAGACTTCATGCTCTTAGCAGAGGCTACCAACCCTGCAAGTCTCATCCAGATCATACAAAAACCAACAAAGTTATAGATCTTCCATTGATTCCCCGTTATACCCTATGGCCGGATCTCTGAGGTGGCTCTGAATCTTCAGAGCCACTTCGGCTGGATCGAGGTGGAAACCCAGTCCGGAGGTCCAGATCAGATCGTGGCCATCTGAAGTGGCTGAATCTGAAGCCAGATCAGATTGCTGACGACTTGTGCGGCCCTACTCTGTAGCTATGTTCCAGTTGTGGGTAGAGTCCCACCAGATGCCTGTTACCCCTGTGATATCGTAGTCCTTGCTAGAAAGCAGGAGGGCAAGTTCCTCCTGTTTGTTCCCCATGCTCCTGGCATTTGTGTACAGGCATTTGAGCCCTCTGCTGGAGGTCCTCAATTTCTTGTCATGTTGAGGGAGTTCCATTCCCTCAGCTAACGCTGTAGTGTCCTTCCTGTTGTTTCCTGTTGTAATGGTTGTTTGTTTGCTGGCCCATGGGCTTCCTCTGCTCATTGTCCCCCCGTCCCCTGGCAATCTTAGTTTAAAGCACTGTCAAGGAGGTCTACCATTCTGCCCAAGAAAAAAGCCTTCCCCTTCAGTGTGAGGTGGATACCATCCCTTTCCAGAAGACCTCCCTGAAGTTTGGTACATAAGACTTCATATGGGGCTTTATGGAAGCAAGCTACCTCTTAAATAGACAAATGGTTGACTGAAAGGCCTCTGTTGTGGCACACTGGAAAAATGCTTATTCTGTCCTATATCAATATAGTGTAAGCATGAGCTTCTCTGTTCAAGTTAGCATTGCTCCCTGCCAGAAGGCGTAGAGTTAAATCAGCAGAGCCTGTAATAGCACGGACCTAGCCATTATTCCAATTGCAGCATAGTTTTTCTTCCTCACTGAAGACATTGTGCCATAGGGCCATAGTGCAGGCTGTCAGGAGGAGGAAAAAAGGAATAACACTTTGCACTGCTGCTGCTGACCAGCTTGGAGAGCTCTCACTGGTTAACAGAACCCTGAAATAACTAGATGACTCTGCCAAGAAGGAATCTCCCAAGGCCCCCGGGGTCTCCCCTGGGCAGCAGTAAGCAGGGAGGGAGAGAGGAAATTCCATCCCCCACACAATTCCCCTCTCCATACCTGGGTCATCATACTCAATGGATGCATCTACATATGCAATTAATGCACACAAATAAAATCTGGAGCTTATTGCTCCAGAGTTTATTTATGCACAGCAAGTGGAGCCTGCTCGGAGCAGTCCTGGGCTGGCAGGGTGATCCCTGGGGTCCCCTGCCAGCCTGGGCTGCTCCATGTGCTGTGGAGTGACTGGCTGAGGCACAAAGGTGCTTTAGCTGAGGAGCTGCCTGCTGGCTAGCCACACACTGAAGCACCCTGTGCCCCAGTCAGCCACCTGGGGCAGTGTCTACACATGTCCTGCTGCACACAAAAAAACTCTACAGCAGGAGTTTATTAGTTTTGTGCACCCTAATAGGGGCACATATGTAGACATTGAGACATTTACTGTGTGGTTAATTAGTCAACTGTACAGTAAACATCTCGTGTAGATGTGCCCAAGGAGTAACCATTAATGACTCAATATCTAGTTGGGAAGACATATCAAGCAGGACTCCCCAGAGGGCTGTTCTGGTTTTGGTGGAACTTTCTGATTATGAGGGTGGTTAAGCACTGGAAACGGCTACCTAGATAAGTTGTGGAATTTCCAACCTTGGAAGTGCTGAAAAATAGGTCAGACAGTAAACTGGGATGGTTTAGTCAGGGATGATCCTACCCGGCTCAAGGGGCTGGACAGGATGGCCTTTGTGAGATCCTTTCTAGCCCTTCTTTCCTATGGGCATATGATCAAGGTTCTGCATTCCCTGGGAGAACAGCCTCTGTGTGTACCTACTGAATTGTTAATGGAAGAGGTCTGGACTGTCTTCCTAACTGTATCATGGATATTATACAAAGTGACAATTTTTTTAATGTGTTACAAACATTTTTCCTGTGTGCTCATTGAGGGTGTCTCATTTAACTGTTTCCATGTACTTCTCATCTTAGTAATTAGTGCCAGTTGTCTCTAGTTAAAAGCAAAGAATCCCTTTGATAGTCCCTTTACCCAGATGCAGATATGCTGCTGCAATAGACTAAAAAATAGCTGGACTTCTACAGCACAGGCATTTTACAGCACAGAATAAAATGATGTACATAAAGAGAAACATGTTATGTTAGTCTCACATACCCAAAACCTTTGTTAATTTATATTTTTTTACTGCACCAAATAGAGGCAACATACATGACAAAACATTCAAATTTAAAATACTCCGATTTATTGAAAAGAATAGAAATAGTGTGTTAATGCAATGTACATGCTTATTCTAATATCCTTACAGCTAACACAAATGTGAACATATAATACTAATATATGAACATTTATATACATATTCCAAAAAATGATGTTTACTTTCATATGTTCCCATGGGGTAATTTCCTACCCCAGATGAATATTTTATTCAGTATCTTAAAGTTAATTAATTCTAATTTTTTTTTCTTAATAGGACATTGTCACTGGCACCACAGTGCACAATATTCCCAAAGAACAGCCATCTTACATGAACAATTTGCTCTCTGTGGATGAAAAGCTGCCCAGGGTAACATGTTACCCCAGGCACGAATGTGTTTTTCCATATGGGGTAACAACTTACCCCAACCCCATGTTACCCCAGTGCAATTCATGTATAAATGACAGGCCTAGACCCATTTGGCCACTTTGGGTGGATGCATCTGAAAGGTCAGCAGCATTCATTCACATTTCATTCATGTCCACTTCAGGTATTCATGGCAACAAATGGATAGCCATCCTCCACTCTGCTTTGCAGAAGATGTGGTAATCCCTTTTGCTAACCACTTTGTTTGCAGGCTGCAAGGTCATCAAAACATCCTGCTCTTTACCAGAAAAAAAACCAAACCCTTTGTCACACCCAAATCTACCTCTGCTCTCTTTTCTCATGGCAAACTCCCCCTCCCCTGCCCCTTTCATAACATACAAGCTAGTTTGCCCTGCCTTTGTTGGAAGTGAGGACAAGGAGCAAAGGGACAGCAGAGAAGAAATAGTTTGCCTCATGCTCCAGGAAATGCAGGGCTTGGGCTGCTCCTCCCCTGCCCCTGAACAACAGGTATGCTCCCTTCCCCACATATGAGGAGGCTTTGATGATGACACTGGGAGAGGAGGAAGGTAAGCAGCTTGCTGCCACCCCCAAAAGGAGGCGCAAGGTGGTGGTGGTGGGGGACTCCCTTCTGAGGGGCACTGAGGGACCCATCTGCCATCTGGATCCCCTAGCCTGTGAGGTCTGCTGCCTCCCAGGGGCTTGCATCCAAGATGTAGTAGAGAGGATCCCCAGGCTTGTTCGGCCCTCTGACTACTACCTCATGCTTCTCATCCATATGGGAACTAATGACACAGCCAGGAGTAATCCAGATCAGGTCATGAGTGACTACTGGACTCTGGTGAGTTGGGATCAAGAGTTTGGGGGCCTGGATAGTCTTTTCTTCTGTGCTCCCTGTTTCAGGCTGTGGTGCCACAAGGGAAGGATGCATCGAGGAAGTGAACCGGCAACTCCAATGCTGGTGCTACCAAGAAGGTTTCAGATTCCTTGACCATGGCATGCACTTCAGGGAGAAAGGACTCCTGGGAAGGGATAGCATCCACCTCATGAGGAAAGGTAAGTCCCTGTTCGTGGCTAGAATGGATGATCTTCCGGACAGGACTTTAAACTAAGATTGCTGGGGTATGGGGATACACAAATTTAAACATGTCCAGGGACCAACATACAAGTAAGCCCTGTAGATAGGGACACTGGGAGAGACACTTTTGTGGGAGCTGAGGGAATACCAGGTAGAGTAGAGGTTGAGCACGGTAGGAATAATCACCCTCCTACTACTGCCATAGAATTGGTGTATGACGAATTAATAAAATTAGATGTATACAAGTCAGCGGGACTGGATGATCTTCATCTGAGAGTGCTGAAGTAGCTGACTGAAGTCATTGTGGAAACCCTGGCAAAACTCTTCCAAGAAGGTAGGAGGGAGGACCTGGGTAACTATAGGACAATCAGCCTAACTTCCATCCTAGGGAAAATCCTAGAAAAGTTCATCAAGGAGTCTATCTGTGATAAGCTTGCAGAAGGTGAGATTCTGAATGACAGCCAGCATGGCTTTGTCAGGGGCAGGTTTTGCCTTACCAAACTCATCTCCTTCTATGATCAGGTAGCTTACCACCTGGATATGAGAGAGCAGGTTGACATTGTATACCTAGACTTCCAAAAGGCCTTTGATCTAGTATCCCACAATACCTTCATGAGAAAATTGGAGGATTGTGGGCTTAACTCCAAGGCAGTCAAGTGGGTGAGAAATTGGCTGCAGGATAGAACCCAGAGAGTTGTAGTGAACAGATCTGTGTCATCCTGGTGAGAAGTGGGCAGCAGTGTCCTGCAAGGGTCAGTGTTCAGTCCAGTACTTTTCAACATCTTTATTAATGATTTGGATGTGGGGGTGAAGAGCTCACTGGCCAAGTTCACTTATGGGGAAGCGTGGTCATGCTTGAAGGTAGGCTATAGTTACAGGTGGACCCCTAGACAAGCTAGCAAGTTGGGCAGATTTGAATCTGATGAAGTTCAACGTCAAGAAATGTAAAGTGCTCTACCTCGGGATGAGCAACCTCCAGCACAACAGGCTTAGTAGCACCAAACTGACTAGCACAATGAATGAAAGAGACCTGGGGGTAATAACTGACCACAGTATAAATATGAGCCAGAAGTGCAATGCTGTAGCCAGTAGGGCAAATAATACTCTGGCATACATAAATCGATGCATCTCCAGAAAAGCCAAGGAGGTGATTCTTCCACTCTACTTAGCATTGGGGAGACTGCAGCTGAAGTACTGCATCCAGTTCTGGGCACCACACTTTAACAAGGATGTGGACAAGCTTTAAAAAGTCCAAAGAAGAGCCACCTGAATGATCAGAGTCTTAAAAGGCAAGCCATACAAGGGAAAGGCTGAGGGATCTGGGACTCTTCAGCCTGAGGAAAATGAGGCTGAGAGGAGACATGGTAGCAGCTTACCACTATACTAGAGGAGTAGATCAAGGGCTCAGTGAGCAACTGTTCACCAGGGCACCTGAGTGGAAAACCAGGAGTAATGGCCACAAACTCCTGGAACATGAATTCAGACTCAACAGTAGGAAAAACTTCTTCACAGGGTGTCCAGATTGTGGAATAAGCTCCCTCCAGAGGTGATGCGATCACCTACCCTGAAAAATCTTCAAGAGAAGACTAGACAGTCACTTTCCTGGGGTCATCTGACCCCCAGTTATCTTTCCGGTAGGGCTGTGAGAAGCTTTTGTAGCTGATTCAATTCAGAGGAGATTTATTATCTATATCTATATCTATATATCAGAGGTGGGCATTTATTTCAAGTGGAGCTCTGCTTACTGAGTTTTGACAAGTTGTTGAGGATTGCATGGGTAGCCCTGCTGCTTGGCAGGTGCCTTGCCCCCAGTTACCATCTTGTGTCTGGAAGTCCCGCCCCCTAACCCCTGACTTTTGCCACCAGAAGTTCCTCCCCTTGCCCACCGGAAGTACTCCTTTTGGCAAGGGGGTCTGCCATGTGGGAACCAGAAAAATATGAAAATATATTCTAAAAATCAAACATTTACTACAACATTCATTAATTTCATTTTAAAAATGTTTTGTCCTGATTTAGATGCATTTGTGTAGTTTACATAGAGGTGATTTTATAATAGCTTAAAATGAAATCTTACTTTTGTATATTGTGGGGGTATGTGGGAGGTATGGGTGGATGGGTATAGGTTTGTTAGGGGCTGTGAGCGTGTGGGTATGTGGGGTGTGGGGGAGGGTGTGGGTGTATGTATGGGGTTTTGTGGGGGTGGATAGCTGTGGGTGTGTGTGTATATTGGGTGGGGAGCATGTTGGGTGTGTGTGGGAGTCTGGGGATAGGGGAGTCTGTGGGGGTGGATAGGTGTAGGGGGGTCTAGGCATGTGGTATATGTGTTATGTGGGAGGGTGTGGGTGTGTGTGAGAGATTTGTGGGGGGTAGATAGTTGTGGGGGTGTGTATAAGGGGTGTGGGAGAGGGTGTGTGTGTGGAGGGTTTGTGGGGGCGTTAATTGGCATGGGGTGTGAGTATGCGTGTATATTGGGTGTGGGGGAGGGTATGTGTGTGTGTGGGATGGGGGAACATGTAGGTGTGTGTGTGTGGATGTTTGGGGTGTGGGTGGGTATGAGGTTTTTGGGGGCTGGGTAGGGAAGGGTAGCAGGGGAGAGTTGTAGCATGTGTGGAGGGTGAGGGTTTGCCTACAGCCCCACTACAGCCAGCAGAGCCCCTACCAGTGCTCCTCCAAGCGCGGGCTCCACACTTCTGCCACTCCTAGCCCTAGGCCACCAGCACAAGCCCTGTGCTCCTGCTTGCTGCCACTTCCCCCACGTCTGCCACAGCTGCCCTCTCCTGCCTCTTCCCCATTCCCCACCACTTGCCACTCCGGCACCATGTCCCAGCCGCACGGCTGTGATTGCACGACGCAGAAGGAGCTGGACTGACCTGGCTGGCACTGCATGGAGCCAGCTGAGAATTGCAGAGGCCAGGCCAGCTCCTGCTGAGTCCTGCAGCCCTGCGCTGCAGCTGGGAACCACGCAGAGCCAGAGTGGCAGGTGGCGGGAGGGTGGAGAGAAACAGCAGTGGGCAGGAAAGTGGAGAAATGGTGGTGGCAGGCAGGGGGGTGTGGCAGTGAGTGGGTGCATGTGAGCACAGAGACAGTGAGGTAAAAGTGCAGGGCCCGCGCTGGTGCACTGATGCCAGTGGGGGCCCAAGGCAGGGTGGCAGAAATGCAGGGCACAGGCTGGCAGGGACTCTATGGAACCGGGTTGGGCTGCACCAGCGGGGGGCAGGGAGGGAAGCCCAGCTCCATAAAGCCCAGCTCCATAAAGCCCTGCCTAGCAGAGGCTTCTGGCTGGAGGTGGGATGGGGCTGAGTGGGCCTTGGTGCTGTGGCTGCTGGGTCCTGCCATAAGCTCCCTCTGGGTCCTACTGCCCCCATTTTCTTGTCATTTTTGACAAGCAGCCACAGGCAGATAAATATTAATTTTCTAAATTTTTTAGGGGCCCTGTGGGCTGGATAGAATGGCCTGGCAGGCCAGATTTGGCCTGTGGGCTGTATTTTGCCCAGTTTAATGCCTGGCTTAATGCCATCTCAGTCCTGCACAAACATACTTGCTACTAGGGGGACTGGCAAGCAGGGGTGTGGCCAAGAGCTAGGATTCTATCCCTCCTCTTTGGTGGGAGAGGGAGGAGGATGGCATGCACATCAGAGGTGAAAAAAGTATCATGGGGACTGTGGCTTCCCTTACTCTGCAGTTAGCTGGAGCTGTGGATGGAAGGGAAAAATATTGAAAAAAAAGTGTTTGAAGTGAAAATGGGGTGAAGGGGAGGGGAGGGGAGAGGAGAGAAGTAAAGAGAAGTGAAGAAAAAGGAGTGAACAAAAGAATTAAAAAAACCCCAAAGGACCAAAATCTTGCACATTTCAATGAACTGGGATTGGGTCAGGGCAGAGTTGGGTTAATAGTCACACCAGGAGAGAGCTGAGTCCCAGAAGACTTGGTGTATGCTACACTAGACAGGAGTTGGATTAGCACTCATATCATGGAAGAGCTGAGACCTAATGGGTTCACTGCATGCATGCCATACCAGGACAGGACTTACTGTATACTTCCATTCTCTGGAAGCAGGTAGGTAATGGATTGCTGTTGATTTTTGCACAGGGGTGTGAGAGCAAGGAGCAAACTGGTAAGCTGCACCTGGGTACTCAGAGTGGTCCAGGTGTGTTGGGGTTACAGACCTGGGGGGGGAGAGGATGTTGGCTTGGGGCCAGCAACAACCCCCTAGTCAGGAGAGTTAAAAGTTTGCCCATGGAGCAAAGAAATGGGAAGGCCTGGAAATGTTGCATCCTGGGATGCTGGAGAAATGAAAATAGAGCACTTTATCTCATAGATCCATAGATTATAAGGCTGGAAGGGACCTTGGAAGATCATTGGGTCCAGCCCCCCTGCACTAGGCAGAAAAGACAGCAGGGTCAGGTGATCCCAGCAAGGTGACTGTCCAGTCTCCTCTTGAAGATTTCCAGGGTAGGCAATTGCAGCACCTCTGGAGGGAGCTTATTCCACAGTCTGAACACTCTAACTGTGAAGAAGTTTTCCTAATGTTGAGCCTGAAACAGTTATCCAGGAGTTTGTGGCCATTACTCCTGGTTTTCCCCAAGGGTGGACTGGTGAACAGTTGTTCACTGAGCCCTTGATGTACTCCCCTGATGTAGCGTAAGCTGCCAGCAAGTCACCTCTCAGCCTTGTCTTTTTCAGGCTGAAGAGTCCCAGGTCTCTCAGCTTTTCCTCGTATGGCTTGCCATGCATGTTTCTGATCATATGGGTGACCATTTTCTAGACTCTTTCAAGCTTTCCCATGTCCTTGTTAAAGTGTGGTGCCCAGAACTGGACTCTGTACTCCAGCTGCGGTCTCACCAATGCCAAGTAGACCAGGAGAATCACTTCACTTCTTCCCAGAGCTGACTAAAAATATGCTGGGATGGCCTGGGTAAAACAGATTAAAGATAACCCTCACCTGAAGTGGCATAACTTTACAATATTTAGAGGCTACTCAGTACTGGTTAACACCCTTTAATGGGTAAATCCTTCCATTTTAAGTGGCATTATGATGGCTTAAAAGTAACCTGTAACACCACCGTTAGCTGGGTATGTGGAATTTTAGGTCGCTATCACTGATTTTTAGATTCAGCTCCCCCTGAGTAGGTCCATAATCTCTGTGTGAGTCCCAGAAATATTAGTTGCAGAAAGTCCACAATGGGGAAAAAGGAAGAAGAGACAGGAAGAGTAAGGCCTTTGCACCTCTCAGTTCAACAACCCAGTGGTTTAGGTACTTGCCAAGTGGGTGAAAGACCTTGGTTATAGACCCCTTTTCATGTGAAGCAGGTTTGGACATCCATCTCCCACCTCCTCAAAAAATGCCTGGAGTGTCAGGTAGTAGGCTAGGCATTATCCAGGGTCTTCTTCTTGAAGCTGTTCTAGTTGCATCTGAGAGAGAAGACAGAGGAGAAGAGTGAGCCAGAGAGAGAGCCTGGGTCAGTAAGATGAGAACTGCCATGGAAGGAAAGGAGACATGGCTTATGTCTTCACTGCAATCTTTGCATTTAACAGTCACTGGATAAAATGAGCAGACTGCAGAGAGATAGCTTCTGCCCCAGTGGGAAGTTACCTTTTAACAAATATCCTTAATGTGCTTTGTTTTTTCTTAGCAAATACTTTTCTTATCTTACTGGTGAAGACAATGAAGCTTCCAGAAGTTCAGCCTTCTTGAACAACCCTACAAAAGCAAACCCAGTGAGTATGTATACTGGTATGCAAGTAGTCTTATTAATGTTCTGATGATGCCAGTTTGAAGCTTTTGTGAAAAACAGTGGGTGAAAAATATTTTAAATATTCAGAAAAACATCTTGGTTATATCTTGTTAACCTTTTTTTCACATTCTTAAAAGGCAACTCATTTGTATAAGAAGCAAAAATGTTGAGGGACAGATCTTGTGCTTATATTAAATGGTCTCATGTCACTGATTTCAATAGAGCTAAATAGATTTGCATTTGCTAAAGATTTGGTCCCTGTAACTTACCACTTTTTATCATTAAGTTCTAAGCCATCCCTACAGTTTTATTTATATGGATATTTTTATCGTTCGCTAGAAAAACAAATAAATAACTGCTGTTGAAATATTCTCCAGTGGAGTCAGAGGTGTCTGCCAACTCATTACTCAAAGCAAGAGAAAGTCAGTGGGTTTTGAGAATGCATTGTTAATGTAATGTGTGTACTGTTTGTTCAGACAACACAGAGAACCAAAAAGTGTGATCAAGGAGAAAAGTTTTAATAACACTGGCTTCATTACAATTATGAGGCTTCCCTGTTGTGTTTCCCCCCTCCTTTATTCAAGTGGTTGCTAAGTAATTTTCAATCCCTTCATACAAATATCATGAATGAAGCTGACTCTTAACTGGGTGGAAACCTTTTCTGTTTACCATTTGTTCATTCATTAAAAACTGTCATAAGCTGTGGTCAGACAAAGTAAGATGTTTAAGATTCACACCAGTAGACAGGAAGTGAATCTAATTCTCTAAAACAGGATAGGTTTTTTAGCACAGATGAAGCCTGATTCTCTACTGTATTACATCACTGGAGTTTTACCAGAGTTCAGCCAGCAAAATGGTGCAGAGAATCACACCCATGGTAACACAAGGTCCTGTGATGCTGTGTTCTGAAAGTATACCATGTTTACCATTTAGATTTTTCAAGTGAAATTCTTTTTTAAAATCAAATAGGAAGAAACAATTATGGATCCATTTCAAAAGCTTGAATGAGAAGTAAAATCACCTGGCCGTGGAAGGCATAGAAGAGAACATATAATCAGAGAACAATAGAGACACAAAAATTAGGGACCTTGAGAGGTCATCTAGTCCTTCCCTCTACCCCAAGGCAAGATCAGCTATATCTAAGTCATTCCTGACAGTTGTCTAACCTGCTACAAAAGCCCCCCTGGGATGAGGATTCCACAACCTCCCCAGATATTCCAGCCCTTAATCATTCTTACATGAGCCCCATGTCTTTACACAGGATCATAGAAAATTCTAGTTGGAAGGGACCTCAAGATAGCATCTAGTCCAACCCCCTCCTTAAAGTAGGACCATCCCCAACTACTCCAGGGCCATCCCCATCTGGTCCAACCCCCTGCTCAAAGCAAGACCATTCCCAACTAGATCATTCTAGCCAGGGCTTTGTTGAGCCGTGGCTGAAATGATCTTACTGTTACAATTATAATTACTTATTGTTACCTTTATAATTATTTATAGTTACTCATAATTGCTTACAGTTTTGTTTATGTCCTGTTTACTTGGTGGCCAACAAACAGCATTTTCATTCCTGGACATCCACCATTTCTTATCTGATGCATCTGTCTCTTGGACAATTTATCACTTTACTCGCTATTTTAAACGATAGTAATACATTTTTATCAATTCTTCTAATCCTGGTGGTGGTGCTACCTGCAGCCATGTCTACATTTTTGGGGTCCTGGGGTGCCAATAGATCTCAGTCTACTTCCACTCCATCTACAGGCTGGAAGCCACCATTCAGTGGAGTCCTCTCAGCAACAATTCTTCTGCCAGTCATCCTCTCAGAAGCAATTGTCCTGGTAGCAGCCCTGCTCAGCACAGCTTCAGCTACCCTCTCCCCAGCTAGTCTCCCCTGTTTATAAGTAGATTCATAGACTTTCTTCTTTGGGGTTTGTGTTTGAATGCAATCAAGCATAGCAGGGAGTAGAAATGGTTGCCCTCTGTCTGAACACAGTTTGTGTGAGACTGAATTGATAGTTGTAGGCCATAATCCTTTAAGGGTTTAGATACATGCATAACCATACATGGAGTGAGCAGTGCCATAGTCCTCAGTAGGACTATTTAGATTGTTTAGTTAAATACGTTTAAATTATATCTTTCTTAAAAATTGAAAAAGTGGAAATTGCTTAAAAATACTCTAAGCCTGCCATACTTGGAATATTAAAAGAATCATAAAATAATAAAAAAATAGAGAAGGAAAATTCCTATTATGTTCTTCAGTCCATTCTTCCATCTACACATGATTGTCATTACGATATACTCCTTAGTTTGTTAGTTTAGCTATAATTGTCCCAAGTAACAAGTATTTTATATCCCTTGGGAAACTTCCTTAACTTACCCTTGTATCACTAAACATTTCTTTTACCTGCTTATTAGTTTACATGGTTTGTAAAAGACTATCTCATTTAGTCTTTGACTGATATTTGTGTATGGGTACATACTTCTATGTGAATCTAGATGTCAAAGTGGTTTTACAGCTCCCGAGCAGGGTCAATTTAGATTGCTTTCACTAAATCAGGGGATGTTTGTACTCTACCATGGTACCCTTGAGACCATTGCCAAGGAATATGTACTGCCCTCCTATTGCTGTGTGTGGCCCAAACCTAGAAATGAAGCTGTGAAGCTGCACCTGGATTTCCTCCTATTGCTGCTCTCAAGTTTTTCAGAGACAAAGATCTCAAGGAGAGATAGAAGCATCCCTAGAGCAGCCTGGCTGCCCCATTTCTGAGTTTGTTGTGTGTGGACTGGGAAGAGTTGGGTAGGGCTACATCTCTCAAACAGTCTCAAAAGCACTGGGGAAGCAATAGAGACATAATTTGGAGGGGTGTCTATATGAGACACTATGTCAACATAGCTACAAGCTATGGTGATGTAGCTCATCGCTATAGCAACATAGCATCAGCAGGCATGAACCATGATGTTGATACTATTGTACAGTAGCAGCAGTTACTGCACAATCATTTAGTACTTACAAAAGCAGGTACTAAAGCAAGTACTAAATGACTGCACAGTAACTGCTGTTACTGCTTAGTCCCATGTGCAGTAGCAACAAGCTACTGTACAGTCAAGAACTAAATGAGATAGTAGTTTACATGGTTTGTAAAAGACTAAGCAGGTGCTTGTTTCTACTGTGCAGTAGTGTTGGCATCATGGTTTGTGCCTGCTGATGCTACCTTGCCATAGCTCATCACTACAATGACATAACAACTTGTGTAGACACCCCCACCCCAGAGTTTAAATTAAGGAAATTTGATTTGATTAAGTTAAGGAAATTTATCACAAGCATATGTAGACGTGTTCTGGAACACCAACATTTTGCCTAAGTTGCTTTTGGGCTCCAGGAAGAACAATCTGGTCCTGTCCTACTGCATCAATGGCACAGGATTCTTGATTTGCTCTGCAACATGCTGTTTCTGCTGTTCTTGCTTTTCTATCTTCTGTTGTTGTCATGACATTTTAAAGTACTGAGATCCCTACAGCAGACTCTTCCTCCATTTGGGGCAGTCCTGGGCAATAGTCTTCCATGAGTAAGGACCTACCAAATTTGTGGCAGAAGTGGGGTGCATGGTGGCTCTTTTAATCTTTTGTGTTCATGTGTGTGCCCCTCCTCCCACCGTTGATTGGCAGAGGGACCCCATCACTTCCTCCTGATCAGCAGGGAAGCAAAAAACAGTTTTAAACATGGTCTGGTTTTTATTTCCCCATCAGCAGCAAGCAGCAGGGCTGCCGGGGCCCCTCAGCCAATCAGTAGCAAGAGTCAAATATGGCACCATATTTAAAACCACAGTTTTCACCTCCCTGCTGATCAGGAGTGAGCTGCAAGCTAGGCTTCTCCACCAATCAGCAGTGAAGGGAGTGCATGGGGGAACCTGCAAAATTAAAGGAACTGCAACAAACCCCACTTCTGCAATGAATTTGGTAGGTCCCTATGCAGGAGTTTACCTCAAGGTTGCATTTTTTTAAGATGGCCTTGAGGACATCCCTGAAATGCTTTCTCTGCCGTCTTCTTGAGCATGTGCCTTGGTTGATCTGGAAGAATAAAACTTGCTTCCGGAGTCTGGAGTTGTACATCCAGGTGACACAGCTGGCCCAATTAAGTTGAGGTTGGATGATCAGTGCCTCAGTACTCATGGTGTTTGCTTGCAGGAGAATGCTAACATTGGTGCATCTGTCTTCCCATTGGATTTGGAGAATCTTCTGCAGGCAGCATTGATGTTACTTCTCTAATACCTTTAGAAGTTTCCTGTATATTGTCCATATCTTGGCTCCATACAGCAACGTGGGGTAATGACTACTTGTTAAGCCATGAACTTGGTTTTGGATCTGATGTTGCAATCTTCAAACACCCATTTCTTCAGGTGTCCAAAGGCTGTGCCAACATTTGAGGTGATGTTGGATTTCTTCATTGATGTCAATCTTCTGTGAGAGATGACTTTTGAGGTATGGGAAATACCCAGCATTCTTCAGAATCTGGATTACTGGAGCTGAGGGCTGTTCATTAGGAGCTTGTTGGTGGAGGACCTTAGTCTTTTGAATGTTAAGCATCAGTTCCATTTTCTTGTATGCCTTGGTAAAGGTGTTGATGATTGCCTGAAAGTCTGCTTCCAAGTGAGCACACACTACAGCATTGTTAGTGTACTGGAGCTTGATGACTGAGGTTGAGGTGGTCTTGGTTTTGGTTTGGAGTCAGCTGAGGTTAAACAGTTTACCCTCCATTCAGTAGTTTAGCTCCACTCCAGCTGGGAACTTGTTGGTGATCAGATATAGCATTGCTGCAAGGAATATTGAGAAGAGTGTTGGAGTGATGATGCAGCCTTGTTTAACTCCCATTTTTACCTCAAAGGGATCTGTGATACGTCCATTATTGAGAGCCACCTCATGCATACCATCATGGAGCAGGCAGAGAATGGTGACAAATTTCAGCAGGCATCTGTACTTCAGAAGAATCCTCCACAATACTTCTCGGCTGACAGTCAAAAACTTTCCTGAGGTCAAAGAAGGCCATATAGCGAGGCGTATGTTGTTCTCAACATTTCTTAGGCAGCTGGCAAACTGTGAAGATCATGTTAGTTGTGCTTCTTGATGCCCTAAACCCACATTGGGATTCTAGGAGGAGCTCTTCAGGAAGTGGAAGGAGACGATTCAGGAGGGTTCTCACAATGATCTTCCCTTTGGTGGGCAGCAAGGTTATCCCTCTGTAGCTTCCACATTTGAACTTATCTTCTTTTCTGAAGGTTGTTACAATTGGGATTTCCTCATCATCCCAGATCCTTAAGATGAGGGCATGAAGCTGCTATGTGAGCTCCTCTCCCCTCTGCTGGAAGATTTTCATGGGGATTCCATATGCTCCAGATGCCTTGTTATTCTTCATCTGCTTGATGGCTTTTTTCCACACGTCAAGGATTGGAGGAATTCCAAGATCATCTCTGACTGGGCGGTGCAGGATAGAGTTGTGAACACTCTCATCAACAATGTAGTCTCTATAGAGAAGGTTTCAGAATGCAATTCCAGTGGGCACTGATGACTCTCTTTTCCTTGATCAGGTCTCCTCTATCCTTAGGTCTCAGGGGGTTGTTACCAAATTTGCCCATTACTTTGGGGTGTGCTCATTTATTAGGGATAGTTTCTAGGGTCTTGGTGATTCTGTCAATGTGCTGCTTGTGTTACTATATGGAGCTGTATTTCTCCCTTCTGCAAGCCCTCACCCCCAGTGGAGCTATCTTGCAGGACTCAATCTCAATGGGACTGGGTTCCTCCAGTCACCAAATCAGTCATACACACAAACACACACAAATTAACGTGACACGCCTGACCTGGCCGGGCTGATCAGCATGGACAGGCTGACACCCTCATATGCCAAGAATCAGTTCATAAGAGCAACAATAAAATGCAGTCAGACACAAGCACACAGGTAAACAGAATCCCTCTGAATCCGGCTGGGTGTCCAGCTGACACCCTCATGGGCCAGCATTCAGTTCATAAGGGCACGTCTGAGTCAAACTGGGTCAATCAGCCTGTACAAGCTGATCCCCTTATGTGTTTCAAACTCAGCACGTCCCAATCTTTGGCCTCTTGATGAGCAGACCCCACAATAATTTGAGCTTCACAGGGATCTTTAGCTTAGGTAAAAGAAGCGTTGCTGCAGAGCACGGGAGGAAAAAGAAGCAGAGAAGGAAAAATATACCCAATTACTACCAGTTTGACTATAAAAGTTATTTATTGCTAAGCATATGAAATATATAATAGTACTAGTAGTAATAGACATGCAAAAGAAAAACAAACACAAACAATGACAATACTACCCTGGTTTCACTAAGTATTTGGGGAAACTTAGCTCAAGCTTAACTGATACAGTTCAGGTTCAGAAGTTTATGCCTAGAAAGAAGACAGAGAACGCTGGGATCTCACCTAGTCCACGGTACTCAGGCTGCAAAGCTGACAGGCACAGTCCGTAGCACAATCCTTGAAGAGAGAGATGATCTGTTCTTCCAGCGTCCCAAGAACGACAGGGGATGGTGTCAGCACAGGGGTTTTCTTCTTCTCCTTCTTTCCTCCTGCTTATACTTCTTTTCCTTCCTTTTCCTCTTCCTCTTCTCCCTCTAGCAGCACACACACTTACAGATTTTTATACCCTCAGTTTAGCTGCTTCGAAGCACCCTCAGTAGTGTAAATCATTGTCTTTTCTATTGACAAGGGGTTATCTGGTTTGGACCATCTCAGGAAACTGATTGATAATCAGGAAACACTTAAGATTAGGGAGTAACCCAAATACTTGGGAGCCAGCTTGAGATTCCTATGGGTGGCAGATATACTGATGGGATATCTCATGGTTTCTTCAGGAACAATAGATAGCTTGCAGCATCAGGATTTTGGATTTTTACTTGTTGTGCACAAGCCTCAGCTTAGCATGACTTTTCCAGATCTTACTATAGTCTTTTAACAGACTTAAAACAATTATTGGGGTGCTCATAACCTTTTGTGGAGAGGACTCCCACCAGTCGTCTCGGGAAAGATATGACAACACCTGGGATTAGGGCTCCAGCAGGCTGGATGCTGTGATGAACCCTTAACCATTGTTCAAATGTTGCCCATACCCGCTCTGACTCGGTCTCTTGCCTCAGCATTCCCTAACCCGGCAACCAAGTTTTAGTCAATCAAGTTTAAATAGGCCTCCCATAGTGGGACCAGGGAAATGTACGGCCCGAGATGCCTTTTAAACTTAGAGCTGTGTGTGTGTGTCTGGGGGGGGAAAAGTCCTAGCAAATCCAGATTAGAACTGGTCTGATAAATGCTGAGCTGGGTGTGTGTGAACATGGGTTGATTAACATTGGAAGCACAGATTCCCCATCATGCAGCGCTCTCCTGCTTCTCTGGTCCCAGAATTCACTGCAGTCTCTGCTTCAGGCTTTCTGTTTTCCATCTCTCATGTAAATGAGACCTAGGGCAGTTGATTCACTCGTCACCCTTATCTGGTGAGGGTCTTAGGTGCGTCTCTCACTGCATCTTAATCAGTTTCGTTTAGGTAGAGGAGGGGAGGGAGGGAGGGGGGGGTGAGTCCTTTGTGAGTCAGACAGACTGCATCCTGTGCCAGGGTTGCCCAAGAACACAGAGCTGAGACGTAACAGGGTTGGTCCCTGAGTGCTCAGACCATAGATGGCTTTGGTGACACTGAAAAAACTGCACATACTGTGGGATGTCAGTGAGATTTGGAATCTCCTTAGCCTTGTCTTCCCACCATTTGTGACTCAAATCACATATCTATCTTTGGACCTGTGCCTTGTCTTGTTGGAGATTCAATTTATTTTGGTTGCTGTTGGTGTCATGTTGCCAAGCACAAAAGACCTTGCACTTGTAATTGATCAACTCTTGGATCTCCCAGTCATTATCATCAAACCAGCCTCAATGTTTCCTGGTACAAAATCCAAGCCTTTCTTCACAGGCACTAATGATGTGGTCTTGAGAGCACCCCACATGCTGCTGATATTCTCCCACTGTTGTTGATTGGAATTCATCAATTTTTTGTTGAGACACTGGTGGAAGAGGTCTCACTTGCTTGGGTCCTTGAGTCCTTCAACACTGATCTTCCATCGGCATTGCTTCTGCTGTATCCATCATCTGAGAGACAGTCTGAGTGACATAACTGAGTGGATGTATCAGTGATCAGTCCAGCAATCATCAGCTTCTAGCATAGCTTGGGTGATGTGGCCATATTTGCAATCCTGGGCACGGATGATGATATAGTCAATCAGATGCCAATGCTTAGATCATGGGATAGCTTTTCAGATTCCAATGCTTTAGTGGGATAGAAAAAAATAGAATAAGAATCATCTCCACCAGAACCTACTGAAACTTCTGTTTAGTCGTCCTCTCTTTAGTCACTGAGAGTATATCATCTAAACAGGTTTCTTGTTTTAACTGGACAACCATGTGTTAAACTTAGAAAATGATATTTTTCCATGTCAGTGCTATAATTTCCAGTTCATCAATTCCCCAGTGCCAATCCAAGTAAGATATCCAGGACTTAACCAGCTGTATCAGTTGAACCTCTAATTACATTAACCATGGATGTCATAGTAGCTATGAAATCCTGATCTAGCTCATCATCTGTCTGAATGTTCAAATCATATTTGATAGCATTGTAAGCAGGTGATGAACCATATATGATGTTGGTAGAGCAAAGAAAAACTTCTGCTGTCCATGCAGACTGAGCAATCCATGTTGGTGCCATGCAGGGCTGTGTAACATGGGAATCTGGTTCATATTCATAGCCTTGCAGATATAGTTTATCAAATTTAGTTGAGTTAGGAAACTTTGAATACTGCAAGTCATATGAAAACAATAATGACACGCTACCCCATAAATCCAGTTTAGGTTCATTCTGTGTGGTGTACCTCACTGGAGATTAACTGTAGTAGTAGTTGTGATTTGTCATAAAAGGCAAATGGTATCATTTATCTTCCCTGATAAGAGTAACTCATATTCAGGACTAGCTAGAGAAAGGGATTTGGTCACAAGGGAGAGAGAACAGAAAACGGATGGGTAGTAAAGGCTTTTTGTTGAAAAATAAGGCTATGAATAAAACGATGGATGCAAACCAGTTTAAAATTGATTATATCTTTTCACACTCCTACAGAGTAATTATATGTACAATCCTTGTTGTCATGAGTGCTTTCAGGGCCAAATCTGGCTTGTTTAACTGTTTCTGTGTTGGAGAGCTGGCAGGAGAATTTTGTTACCCACATAAACAGTACCTATGGGCACTGGATTTTATCACCTGTTGTTTGGTTGATACAGGTGCCAATGTTGATGTAATAGAATTCTGAAAGGCATCATAAATCATGGCATGACAGCTAATTAATTAACTAGTGCAATGAAAAAATAGCTCACATTAAATGGATTAAAAACTATCTTGCAGACAGGTCTCCAAATGTAATTATAAACAGGGAGTCATCACAGAGTAGGTGGGTTTCTGGTAGGGCCAGTCAGACATTATTATGTCCCAACATTATTTAATTATTTACTATTTTATCAATTATCTGGGAGAAAGCATAAAATCATTACTGATAAAGTTTGCAGTTACTTGAAGATTACCGGAATAGTAAATACTAAAGAGGACAGCTAGATAGTACAAATTCTTTTTTGCCTTTTCCTGCCTAACTGCTACTTACATACAGTTAAGCAGATTTTATGTTCCACTTCCAACTATGGCAGATAAGATCAACTGCATATGCATGTAATTGCTGGATAGGTAGAAGAGGAAAGCCCTCCACACCTTTTTAACTCACTAATCTAATGGTTAGTACATTGCTTTGGGAGTGAAAGACCCAGGTTTAAGTCTGTATCTTCTATTTCCCAGAACAGTGCTATAACTACTGGGCCACAGGCTGGCCATTACCTAAAAAATTCTCCAGCCCTTTTCTTAAAACTGACTTTTTGAGCAGCCAAAAGGGAAAGATATATGGGGTCAGGTAGAAAGGAAGCCAAGAGGGGACCAACAGGACCACAATCCAGACAGACTGTGAATCATTGAGATGGATGTTACCCTAGAAGCGAAGGGGTCCTGAATTGTAACCAGGTTGAAATCTTTGTGGCTTTTCTTTACCTTGCATATAATATTTGTCGGGTAAAGATAAATGGAATAGTTCTTACCCCATTATGGAAAGGTTTCAGGTTACTGTCCATGACAGTGAAACTCTCTGGCTTATGCCCTCCTGGCCCCACATCTTTTTCTTTCTTTCTTGGCTGCCCAGTGGGCCAACTTCAAGAAGAAAATTGGAGACTACTCAGCAATACTTAGTTCAAGCACTTTGTTAGGAAAGCTGAGGTGCTCATTCAAATCCCTTCTGGCTAAGTGGGCCTAGACCCAAGGTCTTCCACATTCTGGGCAGGTGCCCTGACTACTACTAGGCTGTTGAGTCAAAAAATAGGAATGCTCCTTTTCCTCTCCCAGAACTTTCACATGTACCTGAATAATTCTATTCTGTCAAAAGCAGAAATAACTTAAAGTCTCCACAAGTTTCATAAATTTAATTTCTGAAGCTACATAAGTGCTACTTACGTGTGTAAAGGTAAAATAGGGCTGAATCTTGTGTGTTTAAATACGTCCAAATGTAAGATCATATTTTCACACTTAGCCATGTTTTTAGGTTGGGGGATTTTGTCTTTGGAAGTATTAAGTCTAAAAAAAGTTGGGGGTCATGGTAGATAATTAGTTAAGCATGAGGTTGCAATGCAGTGTAGTGGCCAAAAGGGCTACTGTGATCCTTGTGTCCGTAGCAGATGTGCAAAGTGAAGGCACAATGGGATCTGCTGTGGGATCCCTGCAATCACTCTTCCTGCTATGCCACATGTGTGTGATTGTGGGATCCAGTCTCAGATCCTGTCACATCTTACTGCCATTGCAGGAGAAGCCCGGGATCACAATCCTGGGTTCCTCCTGGACTGGCAAGTAGGAAACTCCCACAGCTGGGAGCCCCATCAGCTGAATTCAATTAATGGCATGATAGGAGACAGCAACAATGTTATTACATATTTTTGGTGTAATAACTTTGTGGCTTATTCCTTACTTTATCACACCATTAATTGCATTAATGTATGGCCAGGTGTTGCAGGGCACTAAGGTGCCTGCTCCTATAGGAGCAGAAACTGCCTAGGGAGAGGGCCCTAAGAGCTAGACAGAAGCCCACAGGTGCAGTTTACTATGGCAACAGGCTAACGAGAAAATTAGCCTGCACCTGCACCTGGTCAGCTGACTGGAAGAGGCAGGGCCCTGAGCAAATATAAACCCCAGGGCTGGGAGTAGAGGTTTAGTTCTCTTGTCAGCAGACCAGGGGGAAGGAGCTCTTAGAGAAGAAGTTCACCAGAGAGGCTTGGCTGCTTGTTCTACCCCATGTAGGATTAAGGGGCTCTAGGAGCTCACCAGAGACCCTGGCCTATAAGTACATAGTGCTGGGCAGAGTTTGATGTTTTAAAGGGACAGAGCATACCCTGACCCGCTTATATTATGTTGTAGCCCAGGGACTCAGATTTTAGTTGCTGTTTGACCGGTGGATTGGGCTGAGGCTATTGGGGAAGGAGGAGGCCTCATTGGGGACCCACTATGCTGGGGGGACCCCAGTGCCAGAGAAGGGCACAGCGATAAGGGGGTGAGTAGACCCCAGCACCAGGGGGCACACTGCCAAAGGGGATGAACAGACCCCAGTGCCAGTGTGGGGCGCAGAGACAAGGCTTGGGGCATGGTAAAGGGGTGGTTTTGAAGCCACGTATCTAGCCCATAAGGCTGAGGGTGTTCTGTGAGGCATCCATTTTGAGCGGGATCCAAGAACCCACCAGGGTCCAGCAGGACCATGTCCAGACAAACTCAAGGGCAGCCTCCCAATCTACTAAAATTACCAGCAAGACATGGCGGGCAAGAAAGAGGGTGCCTGTTGGGCAGGATTGGCACGGTCAAGGAGTCCTAGGGGTATCACGGCCATCCCCGGGGACCCCATCCCATGACACCAGGTAAAAACTTAAGATGTAATTTAACTGTTTAATCATTTCTTAAGTGTAACATAGGCCTCTGATTTATAAACAGGTAAATACATCTACACAAAACTTGACTGAACAGTAGCCCACGACTAGCACGTAGTAGTGTTGCATGGCAGGAAGTATGATGAAACACTGCTGCACAGTAATCATGAGCTACTGTGCAGTCAGCATCATGAAAAAGCCATTCCTCGGCATGACTACACAGTGACTCTGGTTACTGTGCAGTCATTACTACTTGTATAAATAAGTACAAAATGACTGCACAGTAATGACTGGGCAGTCAGCATCTCATGTAGATGCAGCCACTGAGTAGGAATAGACAGTTTACATTATTTCACTGGTGTGGGCACAACCCTTACTGAGCAGTAGGGTGTCCACAGTTCAAGAAGGGTGTCAAAACTGGGGAGCGTCCAGAGAAGGGCTATGAGAATGATTAAAGGCTTGTATGACATCCCTTATAGAGACTCAAGAATCTCAAACATGAGAAAAATATATTTGATAGTAGAAAATGCTTCTATTTAGTGGGCAAAGGTTTAGCAGGCTCTAATGGTAGGAAGCTGAAACTAGAAAATTCAGACTACAACTAAAACACAGGTTTTAGAAGTGTGAGTAATTAATCACCGAAACAATTTTCCAGGGGTTGGAGTCTCGTTTATTCAAAATGTTTAAATTAGACTTTTTTTTCCCCTAAAAGATATTGTTCTACTTTAAAGTTATTTGACTTTCAATGGAATTAATTCAAGGAAATTCTCTGATCTGTGTCTTACAGGTCAGAGTAGATGATCACAATGGGGCCTTCTAGATTTAAAATCTATAAGTCTCTGAATGGTCTGCTATTACCACTGGTGTTACTGACATAAGATAATTGCATATGGTCCCAGCTGCAAGCAATATGCTCAAATCCTTGCCTGCTTCATTATCTCTGTGTTAGGTCTCTGGTCGGGGAATTCATGAAGGCCATCCTCACTTTGTGCTGTTAATCATTTCCCCATCCTGTATAAAATAGGACAATATAAATTCACGCTTAAAATTAATCTTCTGTGATCATTTCTATGAGCGCATGTGTGCACAGAAAGCAGAAACACATAGGTGTAAACAGGGCTGAAGAAATTCCATTTCCAAATTTAAGCAGCTGGTCACAGAAATGTTTGTTATGCTCAGCGCTGATAACTAGGTTAATGCAACACTGCTTCATTGTGTTCATATGCCATCTAGTGACTTGAGCTGAGAATTGGTAGAACCTCTGATGAGTCTTTCAGAAAAGATCCCTCTAAGTGAGCACGAGAGAGAATTGGCTCAAAGGAACTTATTAGTTAAAGGGCAGATTCTGAAGTGTCAAATTGCTTTTGGTGAGGAATACCTGTTTTACCGATTGCCAAGGTAATAAATTATGCTGTACACCTGAGGATCAGCAGACTTGGAAGGAAGGAAGCTCTTATTGCTACAAGTAGAGCTGCCTAAAATACCACTTCTCAGGGGTGTACCTATTCCTGTTTCATTGAAGATCCAGTTTACTTGGTGTGTTTATGTTACTGATCCAGAGCCACTTTCTGAGGCAATTCCACTAACTACAAGTTATGCCTACGAAGCACAATCTACAGAACATCCATGGGCAAGTTCCTGGACAAATTCCAAATCCTAAACTATTTCTAGGAGCTAACATATTGCTACTAATGAGAAATGTGTAAATCAGTCCAGTTTTGCTGATGTCAATGAAGTGGCTCTGATTAAATCTACTAAGAACCCATCCCTAGTTTTATACATAGACAGCAGTATATTAGTGTACCTATCTAAAGTTGTATGTTATTCTTATCATAATATTGGTAATGGATACTTGAATGTTCTGGTAATGTGGAGAAGTCACTAGAGCAGGGCTGTTCCATTTACAAATCAAACAAAATAAATAACTTGGGCAATTATATTATACCTACCCAAGTCCACCTATAATTTTAACTAGAAAAGATATACTTTTTGCACAGTGTGGCTGCCATGTCCCAAACTATAGGCAACCCCTTCTCATTAGTGAATCAAGTGTATTGGATCAATCAGGTATTGAATGGTGGCTTTTTAGGGGGTTGGAAAGGGATGCAGTGGGACAAGCACAGCTGAAGATAAGGTAGGTGGAAAGCTTCTTGGGGAATTGCAGAAGCTCATATGAGGGTGGCAACAGCTATACTGTAGCAGCATGCAGAAATAATGGGGCCAAGTTATGCTTTCCCTAGCTATGCTGCTTTTTGTGATGTCTCACGCTGTGTAAGGCTACAAGTCCCTCACACATGGGGAAAGCAGGTAAGCAGATTCTTGCTGCCTCTGTTCAAGCATGTGTGTGTGTATAGGAAGTCTTCAAAAGCAGACTCCACCCACATATTCACAGCTAGAATGTAGTTCTGTAAAACACCTTCAGATTTGTGAAATATGGATATCACAATAATAATAATTAGTAAACAATAAATCTAATTCTCCCTTTGTTCACATGGTTTCCCTGATGCATAGAACACGTAGGCTGCCAGAAGCATCTGCTAAGAATTCATATCTCTTCTGACTGCCCAGCTATACAGTAACATGCAAGTGTCAACAACAGTTAAGAAGAAATGTGCAGGTGTCATGAGTGCTTCATTGCTGTCATTCAGGGAGAACCTCTTGCTGAAGAGATGGGATGCACGCTATCCTACTATATATGGCTCTAAACCTGTATTAGAGGCTCTGAGCTGTATTAACTTTAAAAATAGCTTTTGTGACAGCATGAGGAGAGTTTTTACCCATTTAAATTTAGAACAAGTGTGCAAAGCAAGAAAACCCTCCAGGCTCAACAAAATAGTTCAGCAGAGTGCAGCTTGTCATAGCCTTACTTACCTTGCAGAAAAACAGTGAGGGTTGTGCCATAGCAGAGAAGGGAGAGATTTAAGGATAACATTACCGTCTTGATGGGGAAAGAATTCTCTTTGTATTAGTACATAACTATACAGCAGACCATAAGGACATAAGGATTTTGCAATATGTACAGAAGATTAATATAGGTGGCTAGTGAAGGCCATGGAAAACAGGTACTTCACTTACAGAGTACTACCATTTTTTCATGGGGAAGTCCTCGTGAGTACATGTAAAATTTTGTCAAGGATTAATGTTAATATTTGCTTCTTCGTTTTTCTCATATGTCTTCTATCCAAGTGCAGAAATAGTCCAGTGCTATTTAATTAGTTTGATTTAATATAATCAAAACCCCAGGTGGTCTGGTTGCAGGCTATAATAATTTTTAAAGGAATATTGGCATAATCAAAAGTTTCTAGATTTCACTAATAAGAACATCTTGGGTCAATGACAGTATCTTTACCCATATACATAATTATAATCAAATTCTTCAAGTTGTATTGTCCAGGTGTGTATTCCACACTTTGTAGGCACACACCTGTGCACTCACAGATAGAGTCCTTAGCAGGACACGTTCACTGAACTGCACGTGCACCCTGAATGTCCTTGTGCTCCAGTGACTGCTCCTACAAGTAGCTGAGAGATCAGTTTCTGCATACAGCCTCATGCCAGAGGCGATGAACCACATCTGCAACATGCTACAGGGTAGCCTGGAGGCATCAGCAGGTCACTAGTCCTCTAGCCATCCTGGCCTTGAGGTCTTTCCAGGGAGTTACTACCTAAACTACAGGCATGGGCCGTCCACAGTCTCTAGGATCCTGAGCCAGTTCCTATAAGTCATCGTCCTGCATACCTCAGGTTACATAGTGGACCCCATGTATTTCCATGTAGTCCCTTTGGGCCCCAGCAGCCAGAGACTGATGATGCTAGACTTTCACCAGATTATAAACTTCCTCAAAGTCCTGGATGACATAGGTGCCATCCATAGCAATATCAGGAAACCCACACAGGATTCTTGCATGTTTATGAATAAGTGTCGCATATACACCTTGAACATGATGGTCAGCAAATCTGTCCTCAAGATCATTGCTGTCATGGCCAAGTGCTTCAGGTCCAGCCTCAGCTCCTCCATGTGGTCCCCACTGATCCTCAGACAGTCCTACCACAGCAAGTTCATGCCTGAGTGGCTGCAGTACAAGGGGTTCCTTATCCTGGTCTCCCATCAAGCATACTTGCAGCATCTCACAAATGCCTCCCTTTCTTTCTGGAGCTTTTATTAGAATGTACAGTAGGACGAGACACAATTCTGGTAGGAATGGCTGGATAGCCCAGGTACTGCTCTCATTTCCAAAGTTTAGCGTTAGGGTGTTGGGAGGATGCCAGCATGGGAATGGGGTTGGGGGGAAACTGGTGAGGGGGTGCCAAAAGTCAGTCTCTCTCTCTCTCTCTCTCTCTCTCTCTCTCTCTCTCTCTCTCTCTGCAAAGGTCTGTTGCACCTGGCAGAAGGAGTCTGTATCTCAGCACAGCCATCTGCTGATCTCCGCTAAGATATATCTCTAGTATTTTCTGTAACCTAGTTGCGTTCCCCTCATCACCCCCATCCCTCTGTTAGTCCCTCGCTCGGGCAATTTGTATTTCCCTACTGGCTTTGTCATCTTTTTTGGATTCACAATCCTAAACATCTACTAATAAAATTAAATTTCTTTTGGCAGGATGAGGTAGCACTTCAGCAGTAAGAGTAAGACCGACACGGAGGTGAGTGAAGCCTTGTTTTTTCCCCTGGTGAAAGGGGACCCTGCCTTTCTACTCTCCAAAGAGAAGAGTCCCCATGAGTCTTATGAAGCACGCTAGAGCACAGCAACACTGTTCCCTAATAGCCATCAGGAAGAGATCATCTTTGATGTGGCTTTGGGATAAGATTGAGCAGGATCTCCTCCAAAGTCACAGCAGGTAGCATTTTTGGTTTCAGAGCACCTGTGGGGAAGGGAGAGGAAAAGCAGTATGATGCCAACTGGACCCCTCGCCCTTTCCTGTCAGTGTCTCACTTTTGCCTTGGCTGCTATATGAACAGTCATATGGGGCTGCTATCAGCCCAGGCAACTGGCACAACAGGTCGTGTGTGCTGTGTGAGTGTGGCCAGTGCCTGGTGCCCTGAACTGTGCAGTTGCCTTTGTCTGCTGCAGAAAGAATGCTGTGGTCTCCCCAGATGGGATGGTGGGGGGGAGCCCACATGTCCTTTCACTGCGTGCCAACCCAGGGCACAGATGACCTTGTGCAATTTGTAGCAGCAGCTCTCTGCATGTTCTGGGACCCGCTCACAAGACCGCCCATTTCTTGTCTTGCTCGGCAGTGTGCTGGGGGGGCTCCTGTGAGATTATGTTTCATAAGATGATGCCAGTGTCTAAGGGCTGCCTGTATCCTGTATGACCAGTCATACAGACTTGGTAAAAATGCACAAATTGCCTATTATCTATTATGGGAGAGGCTTGGGTAAGATAGGAGATGTAGATATCCTGCCATATTTCTAGATTGGGGTACTATGTGATAACCAGGTCAAATAGGATCAGCCCTGGATCTAGGTCACATAAGCCAGAGGGTGGCTGGCAGTTTTATTCACCTACTGGGGGAAATTAGATTTACTTATAGTATTTTTGAAAAGTATAGGACAACACCCAGGTAAGTACTTTACATGTTTCAAATGGACATTTTTCACAAAGAAGCATAGAAGCTGTCTGAGCTCTAGTTGAGTAAGTCATACTTTGAGATGGAGGAGATAAATTAGCTATGTCATAACAGGCATTAGTGCAACCAGGAAAATCTGAAATGTGGGTTTCTTGGTGCCCTGTCAGGATTTTACCAGCACTCTGGGATGATGCAATTGTTACCAAGAAGGATATTTTCATAGGAAATGAAATATAGGATAGGTATCCATGAAGTCATTAATGGGTCCTATAACACCTTAGAGAATCACTTCAAGGTTCCAAAGGTGGGGTGATCTCGGTGAGCCCCTTCAAAAATTTAATTTTACAAAGGTAGGAAAGCACTGTGCAGCTTCTATTACAGTAAAATTAATGGAGAACCTGGACAAGAAGTCATCAAAGATGGTGGGAATTTGAGCATGAATCAGTTGCCTACAAAGCTTATGCATCTTGAAATTAATTAGTCTATAAGGTGCCACCCTGCCCTGCCTTCATATTCACATTGAAGAATTGCCAACTCCTGAAAACTGACTGACTACAATCTATTAAGAGATGTATTTTTCAGAGAATAAAGGGGAAACATGTTTTAATCATAAACACTTGTGAGAATTTTGCATGAATAATGTTTATAATTAGCCATATTCTTGCATCATCCAACATAACCATTTGAGGCATTTAAATATTCTTCCAGAAAATATAAAATGGGTTGCAACCAATCTGGCTGGGTGAAGAGCTATTTATCTGGAAGTACAAAGGCTTTCGAAGCAGTAATAATGGGGAGAGTGGCCATTAAAATTACAGACTGGAGAACAATCACTGACAGATCTCTGTGCTAATCTTTTATATAAAGCTATACATTTTGTCTCCACTCTTTTTGTTTGTTTTATTCTGCCAAATCCCTACATATTCAAGGGGCTTTTTTCCATTTCCAAATGCATTCTTAGTAGGTCAGACGCCTGGGTAGGGCTGAGTGGATGGCTCATCAAGACTCAGACTCCTCAAACTTGGAATGGGTATATACCAATCTAATGGCTAGAGCATCAAATTCAAAATATCCACATCCCAAAGGCATACCATTGCCCCACAAGGATAATCCAGATGTCTCACATTTTGGAAACCTGCCCCTGATGTGTAGAACTAGGAGGCAGAACTAGTTAGCTAGGAAGGACACTGCCTCTGGACTGTGGAAGGGAGTGTTGCAATGAAGTTTACAGTGCACATGCTACACCCAGTAGTGAAACAAAAGGGGATGACCATGGCACCAGCCCCAAGTGCCCACTTGGGTTGGGGAGAATAGGGAGTACAAAAATAGTAGCAGTTGTGCTGTCAGCCCAGCCACTGCTGCATCACCAGCAATGCGGCCACTGACGCTGCCCCGTACAGGCTGCTCACATGCCAAGTTATACCTCTGGCTATATCCCAGAATAGTTGTGATATGACTGCCTCAGAGTGATGCAGAGTGCACCACAGTAAGCTTTATATTTTGTGTTTCTTAATCAGCATGTACCCAGTACTGACCCCTACATTATATTTGTTTCAGGGCGTAGTACACCTGAAGTGCAGCACATCTCCTCCAGTACTCTCTAGCACAGTCCATTGGCAATGAAGACATGGTCAAAGAGGTCTAAACTCATAGCCTTCCTTGAATGGCAGAGGGGGATTGAGAGCAAGTTGCTTTGTGCATACAGTCAATTCTTTCTTGACAGTCGCATGCTATTGCAAGTACATGTATTCTTTTAATTATGTTTTCTCCATAACATACTTGATTATATTCTAGTTAAGTTCCAAACCTTGGTCCAAATGCCAAAAGACTTTCTCCTAATGGAATTTAGGAGACTTCTTCCTCAGTCATTTTTGCTGAGCTGTCCTTTTTCATCCCAAATGGAGATCAGCTGGACCTGAAGATTTAGTCAATGGCTTCTGGAACTTTAAACATAAACTAAAAGTGGTTCCTTAATGCACAGGAGATACAGAGATCAATTAAAGGAAGAGTGAAAGCTCTTTTCTTTCTTTTCTGAGGTAATTTTGTTTTCTCTTTTGCAGGATGTACTGGAAAAGTTGGATGCAAAATATATCATTTCCATGCTTATTATGTTCCTCTTCAATTTAAACTCTTTCTAAAAACTCTCTATATAGGTATAGAGAAATTGCTTGTAATTAATTCCAGACTGCCATCTGTTGGTTGCATTTAGACTTTAAAACAGTATTGAGGATAACGTTAAAAGAACATATGTAATTTGAATCTGATTTTTCCAAACCCTGCTCAATAAAACAAAACACATGAGGTTACATTCTGCTCTTACCTAAACACTGAGCGTGTCTATACAAGATGTTAACTGTGCAGTAGCCTAATAACAGTGCATAGTAGCGTGCCAGGCAAAACCTGTGCTAATACGCTACTGCACAGTAGTATTAGCTAGTATGCAGTTAACATCTGAAAAAAACCCATGCCCCGGTACTACTGTGCAGTAGCATGAGTTACTATGCATTTACTACTTGGTTATCCAAGTCTAAATTTAATGTGCAGTAACTATGGCACATTAATGAATGTGTAGAAACACCCAGTGTCTTCAACTGACTGGCAACTTATTTATAAGGTTAGATATGGGGCCATGTTGGTTAAGTTTGTCGTAACCTTATTCTGAAAAGCTTCCTAGTGACAAAAAACTGGATCTGGAAGAATATTTGAACTAACAAAAATACCAATTTAAGCTAATGCTATAGGCCCCCTCTACACCTTACAGGTATTATATAAGTATCTGGTTAATTGTGCAATTACTTTAAGACCAGCTACATGTGCAAAGTAACTATCATGCCATAGAAAGCTCCAGCCTGCTATAATGTTAGATCTCCAAAAAAGTGTACTAACTTAATAGCTGGCTGCTACTGAGCTTTAATTTGCATGTGTAGCAGGATTTCTGCTGCAGCTGGGAGCCCTGAGCTCACAGGGCTCCCAGCCATAGGGATAAGCTGTGACCAGCATGAAACCCCTGAGACCTGGGGATGCCAGCTGACATGATCCCCAAGGCTTAGGGGTGCCTGAAGCCCCCAGCCCACATGGGGCTTTCAGTCCTAGCTGCACCACACATGCATCTTGGACTGAGAGACCTGCACCTGATGGGGACCAAGAGATGCCACAATTGACTCAGCTCACATAAGGCACTGCTGGGGCTGAGAACCCTATTAGTTGCAGAAGCTCTTCATCCTGGCTGCATGTGGATCCTGTGGCAGGGAGCCCCCTCAGAGCCCCTGGGGGCTCCCAGCTGCGGGAGCCTGCTTCTTGTCAGTGCAAAGGAAGGCTAGAATTGGACTTCCCTTATATCGGCAATAAGGCACGATCGGATCTAGTGTTTGATTCTACAGTCATACCTCCTGCCATACATGTGGCCTGGCAAAAGGAGCAATTGTGTGGATAACACATTAGATCCAATCACGCCATTATCTGTGCATGTAGAGATTTCATAGATTTCACAGACATTAGGGCTGGAAGGGACCTTGGAAGATCATCGAGTCCAGCCCCCTGCCCAAAGGGCAGGAAGTCAGCTGGGGTCATAGGATCCCAGCAAGATAAGCATCCAATTTACTCTTGAAGGTGTTCAATGTAGGTGCTTGAACCACCTCCGATGGCAGGCTATTTCAGACCTTGGGGGCTTGGACAGTAAAGAAATTCTTCCTTATGTTCAGCTTGAAATGGTCTTGCTGGAGTTTATAACTGTTCGACCTTGTCATCCCTTGGAGCGCTCTGGTGAACAATTGTTCCCCCAGATACTGGTGGTCACCCCTGATAAACTTATAGGTGGCCATCAGAGGAGGCCATACTTTTAAGTATTTTCAAAATCTGTTAAGGATCTTTCTTTTTTTTGTGACTTTGATTATCTTGACCAAAATTATTTAATTAAATAAGATTGTAAAATGCTAGTCCCTCTAATTTTGGCAGAGAGTAGAGACACTCTCAGAGAAGCTCTCTTCTGCTTGGCATATGATGGGGCAGCAGGAACAGCAAGGCAAGTGCGTGAGAGAAAATACAACTCAAAGGGTGCATCTACATGAGATCCTGAATGTGCACTAGACTAATTATACTGTGCATTAGTGCAGCAGGCAAAAAACATGCAAATGCACAGCAGAATTAGTCTACTGTGCATTAGGATTACAAAAAAGCATGCACTGGCGCTATTGTACAGTAGCGCCAATTACAGCTCATTAAGTTAGTACCTGTTATTATTGAATGTGTAGATGTACCCAGAGTGCTGCCAGGAGTCCTTCTCTTTCAAACACGATGCAGTCACAAAACCAGTCACAGCAGTTAAGGCCATTGCCTGCCTGCCTCCATTTCTGTTTGGTAAGGAAGCCCTGTTAAGAAATACTTTAAATACCACCTTTGAGGACAGGAGAAACATAACTTCATGTTTAGCTCAATCAGAACTAAAGAAACCATCATTCAGTGATGATGATTTTGCCAGTTTCTTCCTTTATTGAACAGATTAATAAAGAAACTAGTCAAAAAACCTAAAATGTCTGTTGCCAGTATTCTAGATCCGTCTGCTAGTGTACTGAATCCCTCTATTCAGGCAAGGGCATGGTATGAAGTCACCACCTGCTGACCAGATCATTAATTAGGAAGTACAGCTTTGTTCATCCTGTTGGATGTCTACATTGTCGGATACCACTGAATCTAAAAAGGCAGCAGAAGCACTCTGGTTCTGACTCTTAAATCAAACCTAAGGGGCTCTGCCATATCTCTGGTTTGTGGAGTGTCATAGGTAGTAGTCTACCTAAATCATGGGAGAATTTACCAATTTTCACAGGTCACTTGCAGTGTAGTTCTAATTCCGCAGCCATTTTGCGGTGATCCTGCCCCTTGCTGATGATTAGCATAGAGGTGCCAGGGGGAAGGAGGGATGAGAGGGCAGCTGCCATCTTGATTGCTGGCTGCCCTTCATGAAGTCCCACCCCTTGGTGGAAAGGCCTCAGCAGGGGGGCAGAGGGCTGAGGGGGAAGCCACCATTTTGTCTGCTGCCTTTCGTGCCACCCCTCCAGCCAGCGCCTTCCTTTCCCAGCAGTGTGGACTACAGAGGAGCCAGCATTTTATTTTTATTGTTGGGGGTTTTTTTTGTTGATTTCACAGATTTCATGGACAATCTCAGATTTTGTGCTTTCTAGGAAATCTATGAAACTGCAAATTAAGTAGGTCCCTAATCATAGGTCTTAGGCCTATTCCCTGTCAGATCTTACTTAACTTCTATGTTAAGTAACTGAGAGGCTGGTGACACAAAATTGGCTCATATGCCAAACATATGTGCACAAAATCCAATCTACATCATCCTCATATCAGACAGAAAGCGGTGCCAGGTTCCTTGTTGTTTAGCTGAGATCAGCCTTTGGTGAAGCTGAAGCAAGACAAAATAGGAGGTACGCCTTGTAGGATTAGTGTGAAGCACTTAAAATAACTGAACGTCCTTATAACATCCTCTGCTGCTGATGGCATTATCCACACAAACATTATTCCACAGATCTTATTAGACTTCTTACCGCTACCAGCTGCCAAAAGACCCAGATGTGTGAAAAACTAACATTTCCATCTGCAGTCAGATGATAGACTGTATCTCATTAAAACAACCCTAGGACTAGATAGGGAGATCCACTCATGTATAACTTCTAGGTTTAACTATTACAACACATGTCTCAAAAATGATTCTTCACTTTAAAAAAATGTCACCGGTACAAAATCTGGCCACCTCTCTGTCTAGTTATATTTAGCCCTGCTTCCATTAAGTAGTTAGTTAAATTTCCATGGCCTATTATGGCAGTGCACTTTTGGTGCCTGCCACTTTATGGGCAGAAAACCGGTAACAGCCAGGTGCCTGATTAGGGCAGCCATTTTGGTCCAGTGATATAAGCTGGGCTGCAGTTTGCTGCAGGAAGGAAGGAGGTAACATTAGGCTGAGAGGCTGCTCTGAGAATATCAGGAGGTAAGGGTAGGTGCTATGAAGTGGAGGTGACCACTTGTCCTGGGTAAGATGTAAAACTGTACCCTGCTGGGGAAGGGTGGTCTGGTGGGGCTCCTAGGGATGTGGTAGCCCCCAGGAAATACCAGGCCAGTTACCTTCCTGGTGAGAGGTAGGTTGGGGCGCCTTATAACCCCAGCCCCACATCCCTGGTGGTATTCTAATGAGCAGGAGGAGTCCAGGCTCATTAAGGTTCCCTGAGGCAGAGCTCAGGCTGGAGGAGGGACCTGGGGCTGCACCCAGGTGGTAGGGGAAAGCATGGGGGTGCAAGAGAGACCCTGAGAGAGGGGCGACGAGCAGAGCGGCTCATGAGTGTGGGCGAGTGAGGAGACCCAGTGGAGGCATAGTGGCCTGGTGAGGGGCCAGGAATAAAATAGGCCTATAGTTGTAGAATTGCTCAGTAAATGCTTGGGTGAGTATAGTAGGAGACACCCAACAGACTGTGCTGGGACTGACCAAGGTGATGAGAGCTAAGCCTGAAGCTGGGTGAGGCCAGGCAGGATGAGCGTGGCCCTGAGAGAGGGCAGTATGAAAGAGGCTGGGTGAGAGCCAGTGGAGTAAATGGGACCCCGGTGAGAGAGGGATGGTATGTGAGTGGTCCTTCAGGGCAGTAGAGAAGAGCTACAACTGTGTTCCCAGTTTGCTTTGGCAATAGGCCAGAGAAGTAACACCAGAGTAACATCTGCAAGGCATGGGGCCTGTAGAGGGGATGTTGGAGCAGGTATTAGGCCCTTGTCAGCAGGGTGAGTAATGGGTAACCTCCCAGCTTAGTAACAACTCTCATATTTTTCCATCAAGGTGTGGCTGGAAAGTGAAGCAGGCACCCCAGGAGCAGAGCAGCTGGTGGAAACTGGACGAGGAGGCCACCTTGCTACACCTATGCTTTTATATGCAAAGGTGTACATGAAATTAACTTGAGTTAGGTAAGAGATGACTCCTCCCACCACAGCCATGGCCTCCCACACCATGGCCTCTCATAGCAGTGTCCCACTGGAACTATGGCATTAACAAATAGGTGAAGGCACAGGCATACAGGAGTCAGAACTCTCAAAAATCAGCCTAGATTTTTTGAATAATGCTGATATTCTGCTCTGTCCCTGTCTACCCAGAACACCCCAAATATTATTCCGGCCAGGGTACAGATTTATCATGGTCACTTTTGTTCATGGATGTGTCTGCTGAAAATAAAATGCTCTTGTAATCTGGCTCTGAAGTTTATTTCTTTATTGTCATGAGAGAATTTTCCTGAACTATCCTTTGAATTCATCACTGTAGATGATTAGCACTTTGTGAAAGGTGGGTGGAAACAGTGGCTGACCTCTGATCACTGGTTTCATTGCATGCACCCTGAGGAAATTAAGTGGGTTGTAACTAGAATCCCAGTTGTACTGTGGCATAAGCAGTGACCTAGGACAGAATTATAATTGAATGGATTTGAATGAATCTAAACACCTTAATCTGAAATTAAATCAATTTTTTTCAACTAGCAGATGAATATGCAGTCATGCTGCCTAGGTGAGCATAGAAAGGTGCCTTGCATTATAATCATACATGCTCACTGAATATTAAACAGCACCTGAAGTTGACAGTCATGCTGCTTAGAAGCAGCATCTCACATAAAGCATAGTGGCATGGCTTGTAAACTAGAAAGAGGTAGTTAGCTGTGTTAGTCTGAAATCAGGCAGAAGGACTGGCAGTGACACCTTAGGGGCAAACTGGTTCAAAGAGGCATAAGCTTCTACAGGCACTTATAATATATTATGTGTTGCTGAATCAGTTGGTGTAGAAGGTGACATCCTACCCTGCCTTGTCTGACTAGAAAAATAGTGTAGGAACTGGTTCTGTGTATTTTACCATCTATTAGAGGAAGGTGGCATTTCAAATCCTATGCAAGAAACACTTCACAATCATCAAGGTTTTCTACATCCTAATAAGTTTTGAGAAGACTATCTTGCTTACAGTAGTCACTACTTGTGGGGTCTGAAACTCTGGTTGCAGTTAGTAAGTATACTTACAGCATGAAAGAGGAACATCCAAGGAACATGGATAATATTCAGCAGAGAAAATACATTTGTTATTTGTCTTATGTATCTACTTGATTTGTCTGTCTCTGCAAGAAATGTGAATAGCAATATCTGCAAATAGATTTAGGCACTTCAGGGGCTCCTACAGATGTGCGGGGAGCCTGCTTTGATGTGCTGGAAATCCAGCATGTCAGAGAAGACTCAATTAATTGAGTCTGCTGGAGCACAGAAACTGATGTGCTCCAGCAGCCTTCCATGTCACCTGTGTATGCATCCCATGTGTCCATTTCTTCACTGAAAAAAAGGCGGTGGCACACTTTGCAATAAAACACATTCAATGAGATTTAGTTCAAAGCACCCTGCTGCCATTTTTTTAACATGGGAATACTGATACACATGATGTGTGGGTGTTTTTAATTAGCGCAGCTCACTAATGAACATGCCCAGCACCATATCCTGAAATGCATGTAAAAATGCCTTTGCTGAGCAAGTCCAAAATTTAGATTCCAATTAGGATCTGCAACAAGTGTTTGCCTACTCAGTTGCCCTCTGCCTCCCCAAGAGTGAGATAGGTAGTTCTCAGAATATTAGAATGTTCTTCTGGATCTGGCCTTGCACAAAACTGATTTAGAGGAAGAGGAAGCCATCTTTAGTGAGTTAGAATACTCATCTAGGAAGTGTCAGACCTGAGTTCAAATCCACCTGATTTGAGGGGATACATCTTCTAGGACAGGGGTGGGCAAAATGTGGCCTGGGGGCCAGATGCAGCCCACCAGGCCATTCTATCTGGCCTGCGGGGTCCCTACAAATTTTAGAAAATTAGTATTTATCTGCCCCTGGCTGCCTATCATGTGGCCCTCGATAGCTTGCCAAAACTCAGTAAGCAGCCCTCCACCCAAAATAATTGCCCACCCTTGTTCTAGGAGAATAATCTGAGCATCAAGGTATTGAGTATTTTTGTTAGGGCTCCCTCCCTCCATCCCTTCTAATGAAGTTGTTTCACTTTAAATATGTATTTGAAGAGGGACTACAATGTGGATATTTACTTCCCTCCTCTCCCAAGCAAGTGTCTTAACCCCTAGGATAGACAGTCAGTCTTACACTCTCTCTTTCTTTGACTCATATTTCCTGCTCACCAGACTG